>NW_024581876.1:0-103506 GCF_017639235.1 Corvus kubaryi | reverse complement strand
GGGTCTGCTCTGACCCTTGGACCTGCCTGCAAGCAGAGGGTATTGTTCCATCAAGAGGGGATTACTTCAGTGGCCATACCATTGTTTTCCAGTTGTTCAGTAACTAAGACCTGGTATTTCAAAAGTGGCTTTCATTTCGATGTTGCCTGTAGTTTTCATATTCCCAAAATCTTTTGTCAGGCAATCATATTTCCAAGGTTTTCCTGTTCCATCTTTCCCAACAAGAAAGGGCACTTGACACTGAGCAAAGTCTCTGTTAGTCTGATGCTAAGAGGAAGTCTGGAAAAGATTCCACAAGGCCAGTCAGGAAGGCTTCCCCTTAGCTTGCTAATAGTTCTGCTTTTGAGTTGTGGTTTGTGGGTTTTTTTTTTTAGCATGAACTTCAATATGGCAGGTGGGGAAGGAGGCTGTGGCCCTGTTTTCTGCTTTTTCCCCCCAGATGTGTTAGCTGCTCAGCCTGGTTCAGTGGGGTATAGCCTGCTTTGAAGGTATCACTAGTTACTTCTGCTGTCAGATGCCTTAAAAAATGCATGCACGTCAGGTTATGTAACCATGTACAATATAATACACAATCATACGGCTGTAATTTTTAAATATATGCTATTGTTCAACAAATATGAAGTCTCTTCTTTGAATTAGCTCTATATATAATGTTTTGGAATTATATATATAATGAAAATTATTCTTCTGTGGCTTGAATAGGTGTGGTTTATAAAGATTGCACTTCTGTTTTCAAGCAGAAATACAGACATTAAAACTTTGGAAAAAGCACCATGCCAGGTGTGATGGGTTTTTGAGGGTATTGCAAAGGTGATTTATTGAAGAGGCAATGTTTTCTTAAACTGAGCTGTTATTAGCTTCCTACAGCTAGCAACAATTAGTGAAATTCTTTAATTTCTAATGTGTGTGGTAAAGTTGTGTAATCACAAACCAGTTAAGCACTTTTAATAATTTTTGGCTTTTGACAAAATGATGTTTTTTAAAGTCAGATGCTTGTTCTTTGAGTCTTACTGCAGAGTGAACCGGGAGGAATTCTATAAAACATCTATCATATAGTTATGATCAAGGAAAAAGCAAGAAACTTTCTTTTCATTTCAGGTTGTGCAGGAATTCCTGGTAGGACATTAGTCAGGCTGCTGGATACTTTCATTCTTACTTTTCTTAATGCAGAACTATGAAAATCTTCCTTCAAGCATTTGTAAATGGTAGAATACATGTGGAAATCATTGCTTTGTTAAGACAGAGTACAGGGTTGAGCAAAGTGAGGTTCTTCAAAAGATAGGTGTCTGAACTGCATCGACAACTGGGCTAAGTCAGTGCAGTCTGTGTATTCTGCTGATTCCAGCACTTTGCCATCCGTAGTGTCTAACATTTGAGTGGTGTTTGGCAAGTGGTTTGTGGACCCAACTGGCAATAGTCCTTTTTACTCTTTTTTTTTGTTTATTTGTTAGCGTTGTTGGGCTATTTTTTTTTCTATTTGGTTATAAGGTCATGATTCTGGGATACAGAAATAACCCACAGTGTCAAAAGGCAGCAGTAAGGTTTTCCTGATTATTTGCTTGTCTAACAGTTCTTGCATAGAGAGAGTAGCAGTTGCAAGTGAGAGCCTAAAATGTTCTGTGCAAATACTGCAGAGAAATTTAGAACAGTTGAATTCCTCATAGAATAAATTATGAGGTCTGTGGCTGATGAAATAACTAGTATCCCATTGCATAACCAGATCCCCTGTGCATTTTTTCCTTCATATCTTCCACCACCTCCTTATCCCTGCTATCCAGCCTTCACACTGTGTATCCAACTAAAGCTTAATATATTTTAGAGAGGAAAAATAATTGAGCTTAAACTGAGAGTGGTCACAGACTGGTAAATTTAATTAATGGGAACTGTGGATTAAAACACAATGATATCTATGCTCATGCCTGAGTTATTAAAACACAGTAGCCTAATATACTCCTCAGTTATAGAAGTGTATAATATTTAATACCCTTTGCTCCTACTTTCAATATAACTGTTCTTTTCTTGCTTTTACTTTCAGTATAAGAGTGCATTGTTCATCTTGCATCTTATGCTGGACAGTAAAGGGATCAGTTTATCTTAGTAGAAGCTATTTCTAAATTACAAAGGCCTTGATTAAGGTGAGAGGGAGGAGCAAAATGTGAGTGACCCTAACTTTTGAAAGCTAAATTGCTCACTTTTTACAGCTACATATACTGCTGGACACTAGTATATAGAATATCACAAAGTGGTTAAAAGAAATGTTTCATTATTTTTTTTAAATGACAAGGGAGTGGTAATGCTCGTTTTTAAGGCAGAGATGAATTCTGGAGATACTTTTAAAAATAAATTTGCTTTTGCAGCCAGGCCAGATTACAGAGGAATAACTAATAACCAGGCAGTGGTTCATTTCGCTGATACTCCTGTGGAGTGTGGATACAATACTCAGAGATGCAAGAAACAGTTAGAAGTGCACTTTTATTAGACCTTTCATAACGTCTGTAGAGGCCAAGGTTTTGAAGCTACAGTTTTTTGTTTTACCATAAGCACTTTGATAGCTAACATGTCTATCTTTGGTCTAAGTTTATAAATATGTAGTTTCCTCTTGAATCTTGTTTAAGTTCTTGGGTAAATAGTTGCCCACCTCTGTTATGGGACCAGCGTCTCACTATACAAGTGGACAGAAAGTAGTTTCTTAGTGACTTGACAAGTGTTTGTGTCTCTTGGTTGGAAATATTTATCTGTGTTATGGTGACAACTTCTTCAAGGTGCCTGTTTTAGATAGAGGGGCTATCTGACTGTGACTTGCAGCTTTCATAGAATCCCAGAATAGTTTGGATTGGAAGAGACTATTTAAAGGTCGCTCAGTACAAACCCCTCTGCAATGAGCAGGGACATCTTCAATAGATCAGGCTGCTCAGAGCCTCATGCAATCTGACCTTGAATGTTTCCAGGGATGGGGCATCTACCTCTTCTCTGGACAGCCTGTTCCAGCATTTCACCACCCTCACCATAAAATTTCTTCATTGTATCTAATATAAAGCTGTTCTCTTTTAGTGAAAAACCATTATGCCTTGTCCTATTGCAACAGACCTTGCTAAAAAGCCTGTCCCCATCTTTCTTATAAACCCCCTTTAGGTACTGAAAGGCCTCAGTGCGGTCTCCCAAGACCCTCCTCTTCTCCAGGCTGAACAACCCTATTTCCCTGAACCTTACCTCTTCGCGGGGAGCTGCTCATCCCTCTGACCATCTTGGTGGCTTCCTCTGGACCTGCTCCAACAGGCCAATGTCATTCCTGTGCTGAGGACCCCAGAGCTGGATGTAGTACTTTGGGTGGGGTCTCACCAGAGCAGAGTGAAGGGAAAATCCCTTTCCTTGACCTGCTGCCCACACTCCTCTGGACGCAGCCCAGGACAGATGTGGCTCTGAGTGCACATGGCTGGGTCATGTCCAGCTGCTCCTCCACCAGCACCCACGAGTCCTTCTCGGCAGGGCTGTTCTTGATCTGTTTGTCCCCCAGCCTGTGTTGATTCCGGGAGTTACTGTGGCCCCGGTGTAGAACCCTGCACTTGGCTTTGCTGAGCTTCATGAGGTTCACACCTGGACAAGCTTCTTCAGTTTGTCTAGGTTGCTCTGAATAGTGTCCCATCCCTCAGGCTTGTCACCTGCACCACTCAGCATGGTGTCGTTGGCAAACTTGCTGAGGCTTCATTCTATCCTACTGTTGGTGTCATTGATGAAGATACTAAACAGTACTGGTCCCAGTACAGACCCCTGAGGGACCACTGTTTGTGACAGTAATTGTGACCACATTTTTATGACTGGTGTCCTATTTGTTAATAATGCCTGAAAGTATTATTAGCAATATCATATCTTTATATCATTTGTTGTTCTGTAAATCCTGTTCTGCATTTTGGCAGTTCTATCTTGAAGTACAAAGTAGGAATCTTCCATGTTATTTGAAATTTAATTTTGTTTCTGTCCTAGAAATGCAGCGTTTGTTAAAATGAAATCATCCCCAGAATCTGGTGTAGGCTTTGTACTGATGCAAAAGGAAGAGCTGAAAGAACGAATGATACGGACTGCAAAGTCCTTGTGCTTGGAATTCCTGGTTTTTTTTTCTTTATATTTAAAACAGTCCACCAGTATTGTAGCCCACAGATTAGTACACTACCAAAGAAGTCTAGTTGTTTAATAGTCTGGTGCTTATTTATTTTTTTAAAGAAGGTAAATAAGTATCAAAAGTCATTATTCTTCAAATCAGGTAAACTGGAATTTCCACTTAATTTGACTGTGAAAATTGCAAGTTCCCCGACCTGAAAAACAGCTTTTTTTACATGTGTGGAGCAGAATTATCTTGCTAAGTGTGCTCCCAGTGCCAAAACACATCTTTTAGGTTAAGCAAACATTGGTTACTGACATCACTGATCTGATAAACTGCAGAGCAAGCCTTTTCACCCCTATTTAGCTGATAAACTTTATGAAAAGGTGGACTATTTGACGAGGAGCAATTTTCTGTAAATATATTGAATGTCATCCTCTTTGCTTTCGTAGTCTGTGCAGCTCCATTGTTTAATTAGGCTGAGTGACCCAATATTGAACAACAGCAGATGTGAAAGATATGAAGACCATGTTGAGAGATTTTCTGCTGTGAAGGGTGCACATCTCTTTAATAGTTTAAAAGCCTATGAAGAGGCAGCTAAAATCTTGGTTAAATGTCTGAAGTATTCTTCTGCACCTTTCCAGACAGAAATTCTTGGAACAGCTGTAAAATTCTGAGTAATTGCTCAGAAATGTGTAATGAAATAGGTTATCAGTTAAAATTTCTCAGTGTGTTTGCTGGCTGGTTTTGCTAAAGTGAAATAGGAAAGTTTCCTCTGCCAGACCTTCAGCAGTCCAGGAATGACTCATGTAGCATAGACATCCCTTAAAACATGAAATCTTGACACGTTGGGGAGCTCAGTTAAAAGCTCTGTGTAAATGATGAAGATGTAGGGGTGTAGACGATGTAACTTAGCATAACTTTTCAAATTAGTTCCCTGCAGAATTAGGATGCAGATGCAGGGGGAAGCTTTAGTTGCTATGTTGGTAGTTCTGGTTCTGTTGGCTTGACTGGACATACTGTCCCCAAAGGACTGAAAGCAAAATATGCTGCCTGGAAGACCTGAATTTTCTTTAGGAAAAGGGCTGTTCAGTAATTTGCTTGAGGTAGTAGCAAGCGTTTGTCTTGGTTGAATTGCCAGCCTGTCTGTGCATTAGTCAGCCAGCATAATTTAAATTTAAAAAAAAAAATCTAGACTGTAAGACAAGGAAAGTTCTGTTAGCTTACAAAGCTGTCTTCTGTTCTTAGTATGTAAATACAGTGTTTTAAATTAGAAAATGAGAGGTGGTATTTTTTACTACTGGTTTTCACAGCTAGTTACTAGGAAAGGAGGGAGGCAAGGGCAGTCTAGAGGTTGTCTTAAATTTAAAAGGGTATTTGGATATAATCAGATTTTTATTAAAAATAATCATAAATCTGACTTGTGCAAGTATTGGGAGAGGAGAGGATTAAACGTCAGTCAGTAAGATTGCATTGGCCTGTCTAGGGTCTGTGCTTAGTTGTAGCATTTTACTTTTGCAGTTAGAACCCTGAGTTCTGTTATTCAAAGATTACTAATCTCTTGAAAACTTCAGTGACTAGAATTTGGACCGCTTTTTGTACACGCTTGCATGAATGTATAAAAATACATAAATGGCCACTGAGCATTCTAGTTTCAGGCATTAGTTTATCCGTTACTGTATAGCAAGAAAGTTTTGCCAATATTAATAGATTATAAGATAGACCTTTACAGTTGATGGCTAGAGTGATGTAAGACTACATACTCTGCATTTTAGTTAATATCTACATTTGTTTTCTTTTGGTTTTATGTATGTTTGCTTGTCAAACATCGGAACATTGGCTTTTTTTTGTCTGGAAGCAAACCTAGGCACTTCAGGGGACCAACGGATGGGAATCCCTTTGCTGTTGCTGCCCCTCCCAGTCTCAAAGTGTATGTTCTACTGCTTACAGGCTAAGTGTAAAGACTTGGGCTCCTGCCTGCTGCAGGGTGCTTTGGAATATCAAGGAGAGCGAAACTTTTTATAGGTTAAATCTATAACATTCCAAAGGCTTTGAGGGAAAGCTGTCAGTGCTACAGCTTTCTGTCTTAGAAGGAATCTCAATGCTTAGCCTGGTAGGTTTCCTTCAGATTTCACATAAAATGGAGATGCAGGTAACAAGAAACTGCAGCCATAGGGGAAGCCTATCTTGGAGTGAAATAGGTAGCACCTGGGATCTTGGAGAGCCGGTGTGTTTACACTGATAAGCACAGTGACCATTAAAGGTGCATCTACACTGGGTTTACTTAGCTAAGTAGGTGTGATGAGAGTCACTCCTGCTTCAGGTGCTCCGATGATTATGCTGCAGATGTCTTTGCTTGTTTCACAGTAGCTGATGGGCCTTACATAAGCTACTAGAAGGATAAGGACTTCAGGACTCCTCTGTGGAGTCCTGAAAACAGGACTGTTTTGAAGAAAATATTACACATTTATCATCTCCTCTTGCTTGTAGAACAGTTGGGTCATAATGCTCTACAACTTTATTATGAGGCATGTACATCTTGGAATCTTATAAATAATTTATCCTCTTGCAAGTAACATAGCTATCCTTGGTAACATCAAAAAGAGGGATATGTGATTAATCTACTCCCAGAAAAATCTAAATATAATCTTAGCAGTAAATGTATGACAGTAAAAATATAACTGTGTTGCAGTTAAGAATGTTTGCTACTGTAAAATCTACTTGTAATATTACCATTTTTTTCTACTTAAAGTCAAACTAAGCTTTGTGTTCACTGATAAAAACGTTCTTTGAAATTAGTGGTAGCAGTTACATTGGTAGTGAAAATGTGTTTCCCTGAGAATAATGCAAAAATGTGTATAAATAAAAATAGGCACTAAAATAATCTATACGTTTTATATTCTGTTTTCCAGTAAAATGAAACAAGGTCTCCTTCCCAGCTTAGAAGATCTACTTTTCTATACTATTGCAGAAGGACAAGAAAAAATACCAGTTCATAAATTCATAACTGTAAGTTTACTGTTCCAGAGTGCTGTATGAAAGCTAACTACTGCAAGGTTATTTTAACATTCTAAGTGCAAGAGCAAAGCAAAGAATTTCTGTCGACCATGTTTAGATGTGGGAAGGAATATAACTTGTTTTTCCCCCAGTGCTGTTTCTGTAGTTGAGTAAGAGAATGAGTATATTAATGTTGTTATTCACTTCTTTGATGTGCAAAAGAGTATGCTTGAAAGCATCTGTGCCTATGGCACAGCTCAGTAGTATTTGTGCTTGTGTAAAATGTAGTTGGACCACTGGATTTCAAGTAATATTAATGCTTTGACATATAATGCAGCCAAAATTGCCAAAGGAAATTGCTAAAGAATCAGTAAAGTGTCAAAATGTCTCTGTTGATAATGCGGTGGCAGATCTCTTATAGTGATAAATGCTGAGCAGTAGATAACTTGATTGTAATAGCATATCTTTTCACTTAGTAATTACTGTTTTATCATAATAGGCACTCAAATCTACAGGATTACGTACATCTGATCCTCGATTGAAAGAGTGCATGGATATGCTAAGACTGACTCTTCAGACAACTTCAGATGGTGTTATGCTGGACAAAGACCTTTTTAAAAAGTAAACTTTCTGTCAGTTATGTAACTATAATTCTGAATGAATGCTGTCTGTGTGTTACTGAGTGCTGTCTTAAGGAGAGACATAAGGTATATAAATCGATTAGAAAGGGAGTCAAATGTACACTCCTCATGCTGTTTTGGTAAAAGTTTGTTCTCAGATTTCATGTAGCAGACAGGCTCCATGATCTCCACAAGAGCTTAATATGTCAATGTTGTTTGCATGTGTTTTCACCCCATACTGCAACTATTGGTCAGATGCCAAACAAATGATTTGATGCAGCATGAAGTATTTAGTAGGATTATGTAAAACTGCTCTCTCACTAAATCGTCAGTTTTTAATCTGAAGTTCAGGATGCTGCTTCTGTGTGGCGAGATGTTCTGAGCGTGTGTGTAATTCTAAAAGTGAGTATGTGGGAAACAGTGAAGTTAAATTTCAAGATACGTGGAAATGAGAGGAGTTAGGATGGCAGACATTCCTTTGGTCTGTTTTGGAAAAGACCTGTGTGCTGTATTTTAGTGATGCTTTTATTGGTTTTTTTTTAGCAAAGTCTGTAAGCTGAATAGTATAAGCACTGTTCAGGTTGTCTTCTGTTCATTTCAAGCACACTCCTTTGCTCCTCTGCTTACAGCTTTTGTGCGCCAAAATATTGGAAATTTGGAAGTTCTTAAATTTTGAAATGTAATTTTTAGGCTATTTTTCCATCTGCATTTTAATTCCATTTACAGGGTAAATCATAATATTTAAAACTTATTTGCACATATTATTTTGTATGTGTGTATATATTATACATATATAATATGTTTATTTTATATACATATAGGTATATAAAATATATACTATACTGTGTATTTGCATAGTTTATATAAGTGTAAATGTATAAACATAAAAGGTATGTATATAGATATTAAAATATATATAAACATTTTTGGAAATAGATTGAGAAAAAGCGAATGTCTGTGTGTGAGAGAAAATAACAGACCAGTCAACTCCTTAAGCAGATGTGAGATACTTTGTAAAGATCCAGCATGGACTGACTTTACTCCTGTGTTAAGTTCAAGACCAGGTTTTCACTGTTTTTATTGTCAGCCCAGTAAAAACTTGAAATTGTTAGATTCAGAAACCTTCCTGGGTGTATGGATGGTTTGGAAAGGAAATGCATTTGTTATTATGTGTTACATTTGTACTAAAAGGCTTATTTGTCACAGTACACTCTGAATTACGTTTTAGGCAAGGGCTGTACATTTGAAAAAGGACAAGTGATTGCTAATTAGCAGGATTATCTTATGTTCTATGTCACATCTCTGGGATTCGATCCTCTGTGTGAGGAGAGTAGTCGTTACTATAACAATTTGTGGAAAGCTTACATGGTTGCTTCTTGTGTAGGAAGAATTTTGAACATAAAGATAATACAGACATGGAGAGGTGAATCTTATTCCACATAGCAAGTTTTTCTTTGCAGCAGCAGAAGGTTCCTTTGCAACCTTTTTCGTAAATTAAAAACCCCCAAACTTCACTTACCTGTTCCTTGTAGCGACACTGCATTTGTTGTGAAGAGACTTGCACAGAATCCCTGTATTTTCTTCTACAAGTGTTTAAGGTGTGAAATATAACTAATGTATCTACTCAACTGTACTTACCTCAGGACTTTGAAGCTTCAGTTCCCTAAACATAGAAGTCAGTGGTGTAATTCTCATCTTGAATTTGAATCCAAAGCTGCCAGATCACATAAAGTATCAAGGTTAAGTGATCTGGAGTAGTGGTAACATAAGCTTGACTAAATCAATGAAATCCAGTAGAAATTAGCTGTAAAATACACCAGCTCATATGTCTATATTGTCTGTTTCTGTATGCCTTTTTAGTGGTTCTACACATTAGGCTCCAATTTAACTAAAACTGCTTTATTTTGAAGTTTTTTGGCTTTACAGCACTCTCCACATCAGAATCTCCATGTTACAGGCAGAACAACTTGGAGTTTTAATCTTTCATCTGCGGAATTTCTTGAGTTGAAGATTTCTGGGGTGCACATTCTGGAGAGAGTGCTGACAGATTCATGAATTAGTTGCTTATGTTGCTAAAATGGCCGTGATGTGGTCTTTGCAGAGTGAGACCAAGCTGCTACTGAAAGCAGTGTGACATGCTGGTTAGCTTGCTATGTGAATTTTCTTCTTTCTGGTATTACTTACTACAGTAGTACTATCTATTGTTAGATGAAACTTGGGCAACTTAATAAATATGGAAGATTGTACTTGCTAATCTTCCTTACAAAGTGTGCACATTTTGACATGCCCTGTGTTTTTAGAAGTTTCTATGGCATTGTAGCTAGTTTGTAGAAAAAAGTCTGATAATATTTGTAAGAAATCCTCCTACCCCTCTTAGCTTTTCCTTAAACTCATAGCATGTTCCTAACAGAAAAATATACGACTTGCAGAAAGCCCTTTTTCTCAAATAACAATATTTTGGTCAGTGGGGTAGAGTGGGGAGGAGGGGTAGGAAAGGCATAAGGCAATCAGAATTGAGTTAATTTGATTATAGTGTACACGTGAATGAAATGATAGCTACTGAGTAGCAGTTCAACTCTTAAGAGTAGCAGTTCAACTTTTAGAAAAAAACCTGGTTTTTTTTCAGAATAGCTTGCTTGGCTTTGTAGGATTAGCCTTTGTCACAAGGTGCTGTCTATCCTGCTTTATTGACCCAGAACTGTGGTATTGCTACCATGTCTTTGATGTGTGGGTAAGAAGCAGCAGTCTCAGTGTGTTACGTACTGAGCATCAACCTGTCAATCTGTTTCTGGATCTCAGACAGGGTTTGCTGTTTGCTGCTGAGTGGCTGTGCTGCTCTCAATATAGGTAGCAAATCCTGATGAAAACTTTAGTTTTAGAGGAACTTAACCCCAGGTGTTAATAAATGTTTTCATCCTGTTTGAGCAATTAGATTTGAGCAATCTTTTGACAGAAGGTAGAGGATTTCCACCATGTTAGAATATTAATATCTGGTTTGTCAACATGCTACTTTTTTTTCTAAAATGTTTAAATGTGTTGAACACTTCTACAGACCTAGTAATGGAATTTCACATGGCTTTCTGTAATGCATAAACTGTAGCTTTCAAAACAGGAAAAAAGTGTATCTGTACACATAGCTGAAAAGCTCTTTGGAATTGAAAATTCAGATTATGTTTTTAGCCATGTCTGTTTTGTGTAGGGAAGCAGTAATCAGCAATCTGAGTCAGAACTTGAAAAATGATGGATAAACCTAAGAAGGTGATAAAGGAAACAAAGCGATTCTAACTTCATGCTAGTGCACAAAGATGCAGGTTCCAAAGACCCTCAAACTGTTGCTTTCAAACTTGGATATACAAGTCATTGACAGTTAATATAGATCATAAGACTTGCAGCCTAATCTTCCTAACCAAAATGTGTCTGGAAACATTTATAGTTTGAAAAGACTTTTTTTAAAAGTGGGGCAAGAAATGCTTGGATTGGGATTTGGCAAGAGAATTGTTTTTGTTTTTTTAGGCTGAGATTGTGAAGTTCATTGAAATGGAAGAATGTAAAATAGGAAGTTTTTAGTGTACCTGTCCGGAACACTACTAAACTGTTTGAGAGATAAGAGCCAAGTTGTTCACAACATTTGACCATAGAAAGGTTTTTATTGATCAATATATTTATTTATTTAAATTCCTCCCTGTGATCTTTTCCTAGTGCTCCACTTCTTTGGAGCCTGAAGCCAGCCATCTCCAGAGGGTTGCCTGGAACATAAGTAGTTAAATACTTCGGTGGGGAGGAGATGTCAGCTGCACAATTTTAGAGGCTGTCATGGCTCATGTCCTGGCTGACTGAAAACTTTGCTGTCCTGTTAAAGGGAGACCTAAGAACTCTGTTAATTTGTCCATGCACCTATTGTTCTGAATACCCATCTAGATGACTTGAACCCTTGTATTTAATTTAGTCTGTGAATTCGTATGATTTGCTTGGGTTAATGATAAATACCCAGACAATGACCTTGGCAGAGTCTGGGAAAAATTGGTAATGATAGGTAATGTCCTTCGCCAGCTTAGCCATTTCTGTGGTGAGTTTCAGTCCCTGCATTAAAATGGTTGTACTGCTGAAGTGAGCATCATAGACTTGGTGTGAATTTTAAGTGTATAAATGCCCTTCCTGTTTCAGAAACACAGTGTGATCTTAAGAGGACTGTATTTCAGTGCATACTGCCTTCTTGTTTTCCAGACTTTGTATTGACTTGTTCTAATAGGTTTGGGTGAATTTTGGATATTTTTTTTTCTTACAAGCGTGCTTAATGCTGTCCAGGTGGTATAGGCAATGTTAGAAATGTATCTGCAGTTTGAACCTGGTGGATGTTATGTTGTTACTCATTCTGCACACAGCTGCCATCAGTGTTATTAATTACTTTTGAAAAGGGGTTTTGCACCTGGAGTAGGTAACTGTAATTGGAAGCTGCTGGGAACAAAAGCAAACAGGATTTTTTGCAAGATACAGAAAAAAATATGACAGATTGCAACAAAACAACTCAACTGCAATTTTAACATAGGTTAAGAAAGAGCAGCGTATTACAGACAGTAGTTTGTAAGGTGACTGTGTACATCGGAAACGTCACAATTTCTCGTTCACTTTCGGAGACCAGTGCCTATCAGCATTTGAAATGGGTATCAATTGAATTTAAGATAAGTCGTCTAAGTACTAAGGACTTTAAAGGCGACTTTAAAGACTTAGAAAAAGAGAGGGGGTTTCAAAGGGAGGAAAATTCTGTCTCTTCACCGATCTTCATGCACCTTCGTTTTGAACTGATGATGACTTTTAATAGTAGGATTATTGAAATACCTAATCTAAGTGAAAACATTTCCCTAAAAATTATTTTTTTTCTGAGTAACTCTTAATTGGAAGGTATGTTCTTCTTTGTAGCATGTGCCTAGATGTTCTTAACTTTTCATTTGCCTGCATTAATAGTATGTGTCTGCTTTTGTCAACACTGCCAGAAGGCATGGCATGAAGGTGTTAACTGTTTGTTTGGTGTTAAACCTCCCTTTGTCTTCCTTGCACTGGGATGGGGCTGTTAATACCCTTCATCAGGTCATATTTCAACTGACTTGATAATGGCTCCCAGTTGCCACCCTGCTCGTGTTCTCCCCCCTCACCCACAGACACACCACTTTCAGCATGTCTCAGTTTGTGTTCATCCTTCCTTCTGTTTGTCCTAGATACGTCCTTTCCTTTTTACCTCATCGGTTTTTTGACTGACCCAGATGGGCTGACGTTCCGAGGGTGTGGCCGATAGTGTAACTGTGTTCTGGGCTGAAAGGCAACAGAGATTCCTTAAGTGCTGTCGGTTTGAAACTAGACACTTGCGGTACTGCTCACTATGAACTTTTGCTCAGTTCAGGAGATGTTACCAAGTTTTTCCACAGGGCTTTTTTCTTATTAGAGGGGAATCACATTCCAGTTTGGTCTGTTGGCAGCGTTCTCCCCTCAGTTCGTGGTGAAAGAGTCAAGTGAGAGAAAGCAACCCTGAACCTCCTAAGTCTGATCTAACTCTGAAATTAGTACTGTTTTGGACAAGGACTGGGCTAGATAAACTACAGATGGCTTGATCCTGAGAACTGGGTGCTTTAGATCCCTTTTGCAAGCTGAGGTGCTACTTGAAGGCAGATTGATAATACCTTGCAGTATAGCTTCACAGTTGAAACTTCAAAAAGAGAGCTTTAAGTAGAAAAAAATAAAAATGAATGCAATAAAACTATTATAACTAATTTAGAAAAATAGAGTGGCAAATTGGAAAAGTAATAAAGCCTTGTTCTTGTAGGCATGTAGCTTCAAGGGACTGAAGGTCCTAATTAAATAACATGTAATTGCTACTTAAGTAGGCTTTTTGACAGTACGTTATCAAAGTACTAATAAACTTTTTCAACTTTTTGCAGGTGTGTACAAAGTAATATTGTGTTGCTTACTCAAGCTTTCAGAAGGAAGTTTGTCATTCCAGATTTTATGTCGTTTACTTCCCATATTGATGAGCTGTATGAAAGTGCTAAAAAACAATCTGGAGGAAAGGTAACCTGTTTATAAATTCAACCTCAAACTTCTGTAGGTTTTTAGTATTAACCAAATGCGTCATTTGTTAAGTAGATAGATTTTTCTTAACATTTTTAGAAAAATTAAACTGATAGCGTAATGAAAGAGTTTTGGAAGTTCAGTTATGCCTGCAACTTGTAAACTGTGTTAGAAATACCGTCCATAGCCTCTAAGAATCTTGTAGCGTTTTGATGTTGGAATATGAAAATAGCATTATTCTTTCTTATAAAACTGCTGTATAATTTGTCAGACTACACTTAGTCTATAGAAAAATTATGCAGCTCTACACATCTGGCAATTGTCAATACCACACCTTTGTTAGTAAATAAGATTTATTCTGGTGCTTATTTTCAATAAATTAGTTTTAAAATCCTAGACTTCGTTACAAGCTAAAAATTTTATATGATTTGAAAATGCTGAACATGCTGTAATACAGAACACAGATACCTCTCTGAAGGTGCTGAAAATTTTACTTTGAAAAAATGTTTTATTTGATAGTGATCCAGTGAATATAATAATTTCTAATGAAGCTTAAATATACCAGGTCATTATTAGTAGTGTAACTCAGTTCTACCTTGTGTATTCTTTCCATTGACATTTATTTTAAGTAACGTAGAGTTAAGTATTTTGGATATTGTAATGTGTCTCTCTTTATTTCACGCTGTAATAGGTTGCTGACTATATTCCACAACTGGCCAAGTTCAGCCCGGACTTGTGGGGGGTGTCACTTTGCACCGTTGATGGACAAAGGTATATTGTAACTTCTAGATTTTGTTCTTGGAATAGTTGAAGGACAGATAAAGGCAATGCTTCTGTAGTATTAATCTTTGGAAGCTGAAAAGCTTTGTCTCATAGTACTTGTGCATCGAGCTGTATAACTTTCTGTGTAGGTCACAATGTACAAAGTGTTAGTTCCTTCTCCGCATTTTAATGTTTTCACTGTAGCATTGTTATATAATATGTGTGTCACTGAAAAAATGCAGATACATGTTCTTTAAAAAGAAAATGAAGATGTGGAAACTGGACAGAGCTGAAGATGATTTTGCTTTTCAGGTTTATCAGGCTTTTCCCTGCAAGGGTTTATGTAGGTCTTAGATATAGTCAGAGTGATTTTATTTTTCTCAGTAACTCAGAGTAGCAGACGGTTAGGAGCCTCGATGTAAAGGGATACCTTGCACCATCTAGCTGAGAAGTAACACAAACTCTGTCTACCTTTGTGAGTACACAATGAAAGATGTCCATCATCTCTGCTGACCTGCAGTTTGGTGTGGTCCTACTGCAGGTCCTGGAAACTGCAGTTTTTGGGTGTTGGGTTTGTGAATGGGGCATTCCTGAGAGCATCAGACTTGCTTCTGGTGACTATGGCTTGGAAGTTATTTTGCTATGATCTCTTGAGATCCATATGTTTGCTTCTAATTAGCCATATGCTCTGTAATCTCAGGGGAGGAGCTGTACAAGTGAGCTGAAGTATATTTTTCATCTCCCTGTTTAAGTGTCTGAGCTACAATCTATTAATAGTAAAAAACCTTATACTTTAAATTGGCATTTTGCTTTGTTTTGGATATTATGCGCTAATGAAAGTTTTTATAATGTTAATTTTTGTGATGTTTAATGTTTAGTAATGTTAGCTTTTATATTGCCAAAATGGTATTGTGATTTTCACTGAAGCCTGCTTGTGTTTTCTGCAAAGAAAAGAAGCAAATACACTCCTGATTTTGTCACCAGACAAGTGACTGCTTCAAGCCTTTTGCTCTAGATGTGGCATATGCTGCTTGCATGAGTCACTCTTTGGTGCAGTCTGACATAGATGCTGAAAGTAAACTTTCCAAAAGATAGCATGTAGTAAGTGTTATAAAACATCTCTGCCATTATCACAGGGAATGTAAATGCAGCTATTTGATTATTGTTCTCAAATTGCAAAACCAAACTGTATCTCATATTTGTTTATATAGACATGAATAAGTGTAGTGGCTCTGTTTGGGTCAGCTGTACCCTGTTGAGTATGTGGTTTGCAACTGAGTAGGATAAGTGTAAGATTAGAGGTCTGAGGTGATTTCTTGCTCTGGTACAAACCCGTATCTGAACCCATTTTCATTTTGTTATCTCTGCAGTAGTCAGCAACTGACTTTGTTATGCTTGGCTTATGGAGTCAGTTGCTAAAACCTGTAAATCTCATTGTTAAGTTCTTTAAAATGAGACTTAGTATTAATATGCTTTTGCTTTTTGGTGCGTTTTTGTTATTAGTCCTTGTATGTGGAAGGATAGATGAAGCATTTAACATTCTACTGCCACAGCTGACAATCAGGAAATTCCAAGCCTCTTCATCTGTGTTTTTCCCAGGCATTCTGTGGGTGATACCAAAGTTCCATTTTGTCTTCAGTCCTGCGTAAAGCCTTTGAAATATGCGATTGCTGTCAATGATCTTGGCACAGAGTATGTGCACAGATATGTTGGTAAAGAGCCTAGTGGATTACGGTTCAACAAATTGTTCCTGAATGAAGATGGTAAGAGATACATTTTACTTAATAATGCAAATACTCAGTTTTAGAAAAATATGAGGCAAGCCTACACAGTTTTTTCAGTCTTGTCATTTTACCCTATCCTCTTAAGTCATATTACTAGGCAGCTTTCTGGAATATTTTGCATCAGCAAGGTAAACTTAGTTTTTGTTAGTCACTTTTGCCTAATTTAGAATGCTAGTAAAAGATGTTGTATTGCTTCTATTCTATTTGCTAGTTATTGAGCTGTAGGAAAACCCAAAGAATTTTAACGATGAAAGTATTTTAAATTTATTTTTATTTAGTTGAGTTGGTAGCAAATGTTCCTTAATCATGGCTTCTGTAAAAATGGTGGTGAAAGAATCAAAGATGTTAAATTGATTTTAAAAAACATATCACTTCTCAGCCTTCTGAGAAGCAGGTGCTGGTGCCAAAGGCCAGCACTGACTAGTTTCCAGAAGGCGAAATCTTCCCACAGATTATTCTAAATGGAATTTGGCTACTGATTCAAAACGATGTTTTTATTTTTTTCCCTGTGGCAGGAGTATTTTAGCAAGAATTTCTCATACAGCACTTACCTAGATTATTTCTTTTTCATGTTATATTAATTCTCAAGCATGGAAATTTAATTTTAATAAACTTTATGGCAAAAATCTGAGAAAGGTGACTCAGGTAGCCCTAGAGGAAATACTGGATATTATCTCTGAAACACAAATGTTTCTTCTAGTGGATCTGTCTCAGTAAAAGAACAGACAATGTTTCCATTGCCATGGTATTGCAATTAATATTTAATTACCAGCATAAGGCTTGGATGACATTTTTCTCAAGGACTGTATTGAATTCTGACTTAAATATCTATATTATTAATATATTAATGACACCTGATTATATTTATTATGTTTATAAATATATTCAAACGATTATATAAAAATTATTTATTTATATCTTAAAATCATCTTACCATATTTAAAAATACAATATATCGTGACAATTTATTTTCTCTGTTTTATTATGTTAGTAAATGGTGATGAAATACCAGTATGAATATATTGCCAAGAGGGATTAAGCATTTTGTCAAGTTTTGCTGTCTTGTTTTTGCTTTCCTAGTTTTTCCAAATATACAGTGTTGTAACAGTGTGAAGAAGACTTGTCTTTCATATCTTACAAAAAGATTTACTATAAAAAAAGCTTTGATGGTGCTGAAAATGGCTCCTGAATTCCTTTGAACTAATATAGATGTTCTGTTTTTTCTCTTTTTAATAACATGACAAAGTATAGAAATTATTTTCTTCTTTTTATTGCTACTTTTAACATTGAACTATTGGAGAAGAATTGGTGGGCTGTGGTCTTTTACATTACTGTTATACTTTAAGAGTGTTTATAAGGCAAGAGTGTTTCTTATGCATATTATGTTATGCATAAGAGAATTTGGACTATGGAAATTTTGACCAAGGAACATGAAATTAATAGAGAAGACTAATTCACATGATAGAATATTTAATTTTTAAATACGTGCTTCTATGGCTGATAGACACAGGAAAGAAGTGCTGGGACTGACCTGGATGGCCTCTTATACAGTTGTTATGAGAAGAACTAAAACAAAAAGTAGGAGTCTAATAAATAGGAACATTTCAGTTATAGGGAGAGAAAGGGAGGTTGAGTTTCTCCAAGTGAAGGAAGAGGAGGGAAGAATGGATTATACTTTGCTTGTAGATTTAAACCACTGTATGAACTTTAGATGTGCAGAGTATTTGTCAGTTTGAGCATCCATAAATACGTTGAAGATCAGGTTTGAAAATGAAAAAAAAAAATAGATATTGAATCTATTTACTTTCTGAATATTCAGATGTAGTTGAATTCCATGTTCATAATCCAGATTCTGTGAAGTGATACACAGGTGTTTGAGAACCGTTTAGACATGCATCTGAAGCTATTTTTTCTATACTTACTTTATGGAAGATTCCTAAAACAGGATGTTCTTGTATTTCATTGTTTACTAGTATTGAGATTCAAGCTGGAAAGAATGAAGAATATTTTAACATAATTTAAAATTATAGCTAAAAATGCCAATTTACAACAAAAAGATGTTGCTGTGTTTAGAGTATTATCTGTGCTGTGCAATGGAAATTTGGAAACTTCTGCAGGCTTATGCATATTCAATTTTAAAACTTGTTTTATCAAAGGGAATATATTGCCCAGTCCAAGTCAGATTTCTGAAGGAATAAAACAATCTCCATGCTAATTTTAAAAATACTATTCCAGTTGATTGAAGTAGATCAGGAATTTTACTATGTAAAATATGTCTGAAACAGGCATTATCAGGAATAATTTTCCTGGCTATGGTCATTAGGCAGCTACAGGCTTTTTAATATCTATTGAGCTCATGATGCTACAAGTGTGACAATACCTGTATATATGAACAGGTAGTATCTCTTATCCATACATACAACCTCTTCTTGGTGAGAATTCAAACATACACGTGGTATGGAATCTGGTTGTGTTGTTTTCTTCGTACTGTGTGGCAGATTGAAACTATAGAGGTGCACAGAAGAATCAAGAGCAAAATATTTATAAAAATATTTTTAGAATGGGCTCTGTATGATAAAGTCATGAGTTTATGGACTGGAGTGATACCTAATGCTGGTGAGAGGAAGCTGTAAAGAAGAGAAGCATAGCTAGAGTGAGAAATGAGGGTGACAGTGTGTTCTGATTAAGCATGAGAGCCGTGTTGTCTTGAATTGTGTGTCCAGAGTTGGGATCCCCAGCTCAAGGAGAACAGTGACAAACTGGGGAGGGCTCCAGCGAAGGGCTGCCAGGATGCTGTGCAGTCCAGAGCACGTGCAACTCCCAAGGAGCAGTCAGAAGGGGGAGTCTAGGGGCTCCCCTGGAAGCCTCTTCAAATTCTTGAAGAGGAATTGCCAACATGAAGAGTTCTGTAATTCTTCTTGGTAGTGCCACCTGGTACAACAAGAGCCAGTGGCCCCATGCAGTGGCTTGGGAGCTGCAGATTGGATATTAGGGTAAATTTGTCCTTTTAGGATGAACAGGATTGCGGGAGAGAGGATTTGCCACATCTGGAGGTTTTCAAGACTCAGTTAATAGAACTTTGGCAATAGCCTTGCATTGAGTGGGAAGGTGGAGGAGATGACCCCCAGATGTCCCTTCTGACGTGCAGGCTGTGATGCTGTGAGTGGTCATTTGACTTGTGTTCAGGTCTGTGGTCCCTAAGGAGCTATGGAAATTGTATGTTTTCTTATCCAGGATCTGGTCTTAATTGAAAGTCAGATACATTTGACCCTCGTTGCTTGCATTAGTAGATTACAACAGGATATTTTATATATGTGGATCTTAAGTATAATCAAATGAAATCAGAACAATTTGTCAGTCTCGTTCAGAGAGAGAAGGAATGGCAGTAACAACTTTAAAATAGTATCTAGACAACAAGTTTGTATTTTAGGGGAGCTCCGCTGTTTTGGAAGATACTGGCCTTTTTTCCCACTAATAGAATAGTTGGATTTATTTAAAAGTTCCTTTTAATATTGACTTCCTGAAAAATACTAATAAAATTGATGATCAGTTTTTGAAGATTAACTGATAGTCATAGATGGCTGTCATTGACCATACCCAGTGTAATTTTCATGGGAAGATGTGTGTTGGCTGCGAATATCAGACTCATATCCAAAACCCCAATCATCTCAAGTTTCCTTTAGAGTCCATATTTGTATATCATGCATAAAAGTATTAAAGAGTTTTTGTGTTGTTTTTTTAATTAGTATTTTTTCAAATTTGGAGATAAAGGAATAGCAAATAAAGAATTCAAACATGTCATGATATTAATGCATTGAGAATTGTTCAAAGTTTGCTCAGAAGTCAACATCCTAGTTAAAAGGCACAGCAAAAATGTTAGTTAAAAAAAGAAAAGGGTTATTTGTTGAAGGTGGATTATTTGGGAAAAGTAAGATGGCTGATAAGGAGAGGTTTTTCAGAAAAAGAAAATAGAAGAGAAGGTGATTCATTCAGCAGTCAAGAATGATTTGGGAATGCAAAGATACTGTTAATATGGAGATCAGTGGGAAAAAGGAAAATGTAAGTGTAGCAGGTATGTGCAAGTCAGCTATGAAGTAAGTTAAATTCTAGGGAGGATGAGTAAATACATATTTGCATTTCAGAAGCTGCCGGTAGAAACCTCTGGCTCTTGAAAAGAATCAGTGTTTTGTATTCATGGTCAGCAATAAGGAAATTTAAGAACTGGATTTTAATTATTTTTTAAAGGTCCTGTTTAAACACTTTTAAAATCACTGAGACTTGGTAACTTGGGGGAAAAATTGGAAAGTCCTGGGGTTGCTCTGCTTTTAAGTGTTGCGTTGATCCAATACTGGAACACTGAAGAGCATTTGTAAGTTTCAAGAAAAGAAATTATGCCAAACCAAATAATTTACTGGATTAAGTTGCATAAGACTGAGTGTGTTCTAAGCTGTAAAATACTCAGAATTATAAAATATTGTGTATAGTGTTGGATTACAGTATTTTTTTAAAGGTTTAGGATTATATAATAGCTATTCTGTAATAGTAACTTGAAGTCATACATCTAGAATAATTTTTCCCTTAGGCACTTGACTGGTTTTGTTTGACAAACTTGTCTTGGAATATATTTGTAATTGAAAACTTTATTTCACAGACAGGCCTCATAACCCTATGGTGAATGCTGGAGCAATTGTGATCACATCTTTAATCAAGGTAAAAAGTTAATTTTTAGTTTCTCTCCGAGTATTTTAGTAGAATGTAGAAAATAATGTCTTGTACAGATTATAAACTGTATTTGATTTTTGACTGCAATATCTGATGGCACTTTACTCATTGGCAGGTAGACAATCTCTGATATTTTGGAAATAGTAACCCTTGCAAACAAATGCAGTGTTAGACTAGCAGTTTCTAACAAGTATCAGTGCATCTCAAAAACTCTGTTTCCTTGATGGTATTAATTTGTTTCCTTCTTTAGCTGCACAACACTTGATATTCTCTCGAGAGCGTTGTCTTCTATTTGTTAATTGCTGAGGAAGTACATTGCTCAGGAACAAACTTTATAGCACTTAGAAGTACATTTCTGAGTGTCTAGTGCTCTTATAGAGCATAAAGTTACAAGAGTATTTCTTGCTGTGTAGAAGAAATGGAAGATACTATAATTTGTACAGGAGCAATTGTGCTGTATCTAAATGTCAGTCTTATGTTGAATTTGTGTGCTGTTAACATCCTGCACCACTAAATTATGTTAGGCTTCTATGGTACACAGTTGTTGTTGGGATGTAAGTGTGCTTTCATAAATAAGAATGTTTGAAAATAGTCGCTTATTTTGCCAAGCACACCAGGACTGAATAATGACTTTACATCTTTAGTCCATGATCTTGAGACTTTTGGAAAGCTGTATTGTATTTTTTCCGTAGAATAGCTGTGTATAAATGTCTTGAAGTTGTTAATGGTATAAACTCCATATAATGTTAATGCTTGCCAGATACTTGACTTGTATTTTCTGCTGGTGTCGGTCGCCACAGGTACAAAAAATTAATTTTTTTTTTCTAAGGGTACCTGCATAGAGTTCTGGGGAACATGTCAGTCCCCTGGAATTTTTGAGTAGTAAGCTTGATACTGTTACTTCAGAGGTCTAAAAGCCTTTTTTACAACCTGTTTCTTGGTTGTGTTTCAAAGTCCAATAGCTACAGTGTGTTTCCTACCCTCTATTTCCAAAACGTTGATTTTAAAATTACTTAGATCTTGATTTTCTGTTATTTTATATTTAAAGAAGGTGTAAGAACTCCTGCTTAAAGACATTTATCTTTGATAGCTGTAGGTGAAAGAAAATGGCCTTAAGTATGACAGGTAAATTTATTCACATTTAATATTTTTTAAAGGTTGACTGAGCATTGAAATTCACTTGGATAATAGTGAATTTTAAAAACTGACTTAACACACTTGTCTGAAATGTCAAAATGTTAGTCCAAATACAACATGCCCTGCTGATCATAAGGCAAAACAAAAGCATGTGCCTCTTGCAGAAGGCACGTAGTTCTTGATAAATGGTGTACTTCTGAATAGATAACATGGATTTGTTTATTGCATGCAACTGTGGTATTTGTTGCAAGGATGTGGGATTGGTTTTGCTGGGTGGCTTTCTTTAAATTTTTGTTTGGGTTTTTTCTGTAATGTTCTTATAAAGAGTATTGCATTGCACTAACATTTCTGCATGTGGTAACTGCACGTCTAGTGGACGCGTATCTTATCACACCATTATTTGTTTTCAGTGTGATTAAAATGTAGATTATTTTCTGTACTGCTTTCACTAAGATACCATTTATCATTTGAATAACTAACCAAGCTAAACATATTCTGAAGAAAATTATGTAGAGGGACACAGGTACAAAACTACCTAGTAGTTGTATTTTTTGTGAAGTAACTTCTTTACAATCTGCAACTTAACATTATTCCTACTAACCTGTGAATTACGTAATTCACGTTTGTATTTGATCTAATATCAAACTTACCTTTTTTCTGAAAAAGGTGGCTTCATTAACTCATGTTTTGCCCTCAATTCCTCTGCATTTGTTCTTTTTATTTAAGGTGTTACTTACATGTCTTAAAGGCAGTGTGTGACTCTTAAAGTACAAGAAAACTTAAATTCACCTTGTATTGCAGATTTATCTAATGTGACAGCATGTTAATAACTATGGAGAGATTGTTGCTGTATTTCATAGTTAAGAATGCTTTTATCTCCTTTGAGATTCATTATCTCTTTCTGAGAAATGGATCTAAGAAGTCTTTCAAAGTTCCCATACGTGGTACTGAGTTTAGCAGCTATTAGTAGACACGATCTTGCACACAGCTGTCCTTAGAGCCTGGCACAGATAATGGTTACTTGTGGATGAGCAATGATGCTTGGAGTAATCTTTCTGTCAGAATATGTTAACATGTAATATGTTAACATTTTAGGGGTAAAAATGGCTCTTAGCATCACTTACCCGGTTCTGGCTTCTGTAAGAATTTGGTGTTCCCACCTTGGAACAGAGCAGGGACCTAAACTGTAACATTACATTGTCTTTGCAATCCATAATAATAAATAATGAGGGGTATGTGCATGTTAAATTGTACGTTTGTTTGAGTTACTTAGGCATGGCTGTATCATGCTCCTGCCATCTTAAGTGATTCTCCGACTGCCCTGGGTTTGGAGCTACAGTGTATTTACATTTTGGTGTCTCAACCCCTGGCTCTGTTCTGATTGTACTTGCATTACACTCCATAGACTATTTTATCAGTTTAAAGGATGTATCTACAATAAAAATGCATTAGCAAAAGGACATCCTGCAGGTCACTTTTAAAGAAATAAAATTTAAAAAAAACCCCTAAGGATCTTTTCCCTTGTTGATAATTGTACAGCCATTTGCCTGTAATACTAGTTGTATAAATGACATGGTTACAACAATTTTCAAATAATTTTTATCAAAAGAAAATTGTGTGGCAATTACAGGAGTTTGTGGAAAGGTGGTATGAGATAAAACAGTAATTTTTTCCATATCTTCAAGGAAATATAGGTGCTTGAAAGAAGGTGATTCAACTCCTGTACAGATTTAGTACAGATTCAGTGCAGCTTTCTGTACATCACATTGGCTGGGAAAAGTCTTTATTGCCTGTAGTAGGGATAGATATTACTGCTTTGATCTGTTTTCTTAAACTTCAAACTCAATTCTCAAAGCTTGTCAACTCCAGGAATAACAGTGGTTTTGTCAGGGACTTCCCACTTCCACTTTACTGACTTGTCGTATTAGAAGTGCAGGTGAGATAAAGAGGAAGGATTCACAGGGAAATATGTGGAAGAAGGCAGATGGCTGTGGATGGAATCACCAGAGGATAAAGGATTAATCTTAAGTCATTTTTATTGTGTGCTTTAACATTCCATCTGTAGATAAAAGTTTTCCTAATCTAACAGCAAAGGTTCAGGCAAATACAGCATCTTTAAATCCTCTACGTACTGGCAGCCACACGCAGACTGTAAGACAGTGTGGACTTGAAAGCTCACTGAAGGGAGGTGTTCTGTGGTCTTGAATTATGTGGGAAGCATTTAGACATGTTGGGAATAACAAAATTCATAGTTCTTGCAAAAAATTCAGTGTACGAGAAAATGAAAATGCTGATCTCGCTGACCCTGAAAAGACCTTAGTTCAATGGAAGCTTTTTTTTTTGATAAAACATGGAGGGGTTTGTGATATATTTAAGAGCTTTCTAAATATACTGATAAATCAGAAAGTAAATGAGGCAAAGAGTGGTAGAAAAAACCTGTCTGGCTGTGCCAAGGGTCTGTTTGCTGTCAGGATTCAGTTATTAGGAAACCTATGCAGTTACAGTTTAATACTTGAGAGGTGGGAAAATGCATGGCTTATTTGGCAGTATAGTTATAATAAACTGTACTGATTTAGCTTAACTGCTCTATGCTGTCACTCCAGTTATCCTTCCTGATAGACTGTTGTGTAAATATACATACAAACCACTTTGCATCATGTGTTGGTGTTGTGATCTTCTCTACCAGATACTTGTCTTTACTTTGGTGACATTGCCTCTCTTCCTAGGTTATTAATTTTCTTTTGGTAACTAATTTGGGGATAGAACTTACATCCATGTTTTTCTCCACTTGCTTTTTACTGTAACTCAAGTATATTGGATGTTATCTGATGTAGAATATGTATGAGATTCTGTGAAATGACGTCTGTTCAGTGGTCACAAACGCACAGAAGTGAAGGACACACAAAATCTGACATGTATTTGAAATTTTCATAGTATTTGTCTTAGGTCAAGTACTGTCTGTCACAGTGTACTCTCAAGTATTTCAGAGCTGAAAATGGTACACTAAACTGGCAAGACACCAGTTCTCACAGAACAGGACCATCTTAACAAATAAATATAAAAAGTGTGTAAGTACAGAAAGCTAAAATAAAGACATAAAGAAAAGACATAAAGAAAAATGCACAAGTGTAAAGAAAAGAGTTTTCTTGCACTCTGATGTAGTATTACGATTTTTTGTTTCTGGATATTTTCATCACAGGATAGCGTTAGATTATAAATTTGGCTTTAAATATTCCAGAAATTAATTTTTAAATAATCTTCTATTATTAGAAGATTATAAACTTCTCATGATCCAGGTGTTTTTGTTAGCTTTGCGTAGATTCAAAATCGAGAAATTGCTTTAGCAAGAGACATGTGGTAAGAGCTTATATGGTCTAATCATAGAAACAGTGTTGATCAATGAAAAGTGGCTAATATTAACTACTTTTCCAATAAGTATTGCCTGATTTTGTTGTTGCAAGCTCTGGTAAGTATCCATGGGTCTCTTTCCTATGTAGGCATGTAGCCTTTGCAACTGTTTCTATTTTTTAATAGAAATACAAGTAATATAGTACAAGTACCTTGTTTAAAATAAAAAAGGGAAGATCACTAAAACCTGACACAGTCAAAAAATTCAAATTTATGATTGACAGCCATAGGTTCATTGGGGTTTTAAGTGTTTACAAAATTGTGTTGAGCTGTCTTCTGCAAGTTTGAATTTTCTGCCTATCAAACTGCTTCAGTCCTAACATTGTAAATTTAATTTTGTATTCATTTAGAAGTGTTTTTTCATATGTTTATACACACAAGCATGTATAAGTGTGTATAGGAACATATGTTCCAGTAAATGTACAAAGTGTTTGTGGAGTTAGTGCATGGAATGTTTTCTTTGATGTTCTAGACAGGTTGAATTGCATCTGAACTTTAAAAATGCTTTTTAAGAAGTATTGTCATGGTTGCCCTCAAATTCATAGGTTTATACAGTCAAGCTAAAAATAAGGGCTTGTGGAAGAACAGAAGTTTCCTTGTCTCTTATATTTGTTTAAATTATTACGGAAAAGCTGCTTAGTACTCTAAATGTTAGGATTTTATATTTGCAATTGAATTTTAATCATAGAATGTGTGTTGCCACTGTGTCTCTTCAGCTTTTTAGGAGGAGCAGGATACCTCTGTCAGCTGCTGAAAGAGGGGAACTAATCTGCTGGGGTTTTTAGTCATCATGTGTATGGAAGCAGAGTTTCTCATTTCAGTAACATGTTGTAGTAAATCCCTACTGAGGTCTTGATCGTGTGATTGCTTAAGCAAGTAGTTCAGGTGAATGAGCAGTCTGATTTCAGTAACAATGCTTTTGTGTGTGATATGAAATACCTCTACAAGTGCGCGGAACATCAAGGACTAAAAACTCATCATCTGGCTTAGTATGCAGAAGATTTTCTTCCCAAAATATGAGTTTAGTTGTGAACTTTGAAAAGGAACCTTTTTTATTAAAAGTCAATGTGGAAAAAGTTTGCATTGAGTCTTTCGCCCACCAATTTAATGTGCTGCTGGTAAAGCCATGTTTTTATTGAAGGGAATATTTTTTTCAACCAGGCAGAACAAAAAAGTGAAGTATTATGTATTTATATTTTTGCAGAAAGCATGATCTCTTTCTCCCTCCTTTCTTTTTTTTTTTTTTAAAAGAACCTGTTTCAATTTATTAAACATGTCTAACCATACAATTATCAATGCAGCATCCCATAACTAATGCTGACCCACTTTCCCAGAAAAAGATGTTCATTGTGCATTTGAAAGGTTGAAAAGGTTTTTGTGGTTTAAATGTTGTTACATATTTTACAGCATTAGGATCTATGGAATATTTTGACAACTGCAACAGTTCAATGAAGTTGGTAATTTCTTCTTTTAATTATTTTTCATTGAACAGATTTGGAGTTAAATTTTTAAGATTTGTGTTCTGGTATATTATACAGGAACATTTTGATGAAATGTATCATGCATTTTTTTATCTAATTGAAAATTAGCTAGAGATTATTGCCTTTAGGAGTAAGGTTATTAGCCTTTAAACATAAGGGTAGCCACTGGCGCATAATTTTGAGAGAACAGTGTGGTGTTCCTTTCACCAGTGATCATACGTGTGTGTCTGCACATCCTCCTGTAGATGAGCTGATGCATGGGCTTCCAAGATTATCTGCAATACCCTAATCCACACACAGAGTGGGAAATGAGACTGGCTTTATGCATTTCATTAAGTAAAATACTGGTTGATATAAAGCTTCCGTTTTTTCCACTTTCTTCCCCATCCCCACACTAAACACAGTGCAAGTAGCGTCTTGAATTGTTTGAGATTTGTTAGAGGCTTGTTATTCTAAATAGAGTGTCTTTAATATTAAAATAATGTATTAAAACAGATACATTGTTTCCACTTGTGTATGCGATGCCATTGTTTTTTAAACTTCCTCCAAAAATTCTCCTTGGCTGCTTAAAAAAAACTAAAAACTCCCCCCAGTAGACCATATGCTATTTTTTACCTCCCACTCCTCTTTCAATCTCTTTTGATAGGAATTTGTGAAAGGCCACCCATCAGAGACCTCTGAAAAATTAATGTTTTTAACTGGCAGCTACTAAATTTGAGAATGTTCTTCAATGTGGGAGGAAAAAAAAAAATTCTCAAAGTAACACCCCTCATCCTTCCTGAAAAACCCAAACCAAGCACACCCTAAGAATTAAGTTTCACTATCATCCTTATTAAGTTGGATTTAGATTTTCCTGTACATTGTTATCACAATGATGTGCCCTATGATGTGAAATTCTATTTTTCTAGCTGTTTAACAATTTTTAATAGGTAGGACATTAATCAGATATTAACTAAATCAGATATTTTAAAACTAATTGCAGTTATTTTCATAGTAAGGGGTAACACTTCATTTTTAGTCTTCGGTCTAAATTCTTAGTATGGGCACTGGCCATGGAAATATTTTAACTTCAGTAGCCTCAATCTCCCTATGCTCAGCTCTGTTGGTAATATGAGAATACTTTTGGCTTACTAATCTATAAAAAGTTAGTGTTTTTACTGTAATTATCCTGTTTGTAGTTACTTCTGTATTTTTTTTGCTTTAGCTACAGCATTTACTTATGCTAAGCATGTAAAGTTGAATAGAGAGCACTTAAAATAAAGCATACCTTCATTTATTACCTTCCAGTTTAAATTAATTTCCAACATACAGGTGTTGGTTAAGATTCATAGGATTGTTTAAATTATAATTAAAGATTTACTTACCTAACACTTTAATTTTTTCATTAATATATGAAGTGATTGTAGTACCTTATTCTTAATTAGCCTCATACCTTAGTTATGTGCATTAAAATCCTAATACTGTTAAGTGAACTAACTTCTTTCCTGTGTTAACAATTTTTTGTAAATTATTTTTTCTTTTCTTGCAGCAAGGAGCAAATAATGCAGAAAAATTTGACTACGTAAGTTGATGTTATAACATTGCTTTTTAAACTAAATTCAATGGAAAATTTTCAAGATGGCAAAAGAATTGAAAGTTAAATTTTAATAATATCCTATGTTTTGTCTTTGTAGATATACTTGGTTGTTCAAACATTTAGTGATTTGTATTGCATTTGTAAAATGGTGTTGCAAGATTTAGGGTACGGCTGGGTTGAAAGCTGATAACCTTTTCATGTGTAAAAATACTGCTTTTCCTTCTCTTTGTCTCTAACAGGTGATGCAGTTCATGAATAAAATGGCTGGTAATGAGTATGTTGGATTCAGTAATGCTACGTAAGTATTTTTTATTCACTTACTGAGGTTAGGTGGAAAGTGTTTCAGCTGATAACTGGCATACGAGCTTATGACAAAGTTTAGTTATTTACATTTCAACCAGCATTTCATCCCTTATATTGGAGGGTGTTTTTGACTTAAAATTTACAGCTAAAGTTGTGCATGTCTCTGACATCAGTGTGGCTAAATTTCACCTAAAAGTGTTGGTTACCTCTTTGAAATGTCAGTATTCTGTCTTAGTGCTCTGCTGGTGCTATGGCAATGAGAGCTGTAAGTGCAACTCTTCCCTTCCTGGCATTCATATTAAAAATTAAACTCTGCATGTTGGTGGCTGCATAGCAAATGTTTAGAAAGCACTGTTCATAACAACTGGGACTCCCTATGCTTTTTTATTTTGCATATTTAAATTCTTTTCTAGAAGAAACAGTTCCCCTCATAAACTCAGTGTATAGCATTCCAAAAATCTGGAGAGCTTTTTCAGGCAGCATGAGGGAAATCATGAAGATTCCCTTTAGCAGAGTTGCTTCCAGGTTGCCAGCTGGAATGCACATGCAGAGGTGTTTTTCCTGAGCTTTGTTACAATCAAAGGTGTGGTGGTATAGAAGGAACCAGGCAGGTATTCCTCCTTTAGTTTTCATCCTTACCTTAATCATCACAATGAGGAGTGGAGCCATCAGTCTGGTCACTGTCTGATCTGCTGTGTGTGTGTGATCCTCAGATTCCTCTGCTTTGGTCAGGAATGACCCTTTCGCTGTGGGATGTTCCATTCCACTCCGGCCTATTTAGAAATGCTTCCGAGATTAGGATCTTGCCCTCCTTTGCCTTATCTCCAAGTCAGCTTATGTTGTGTGGGTAACCAGTACTGTGTGTATTTGGATGTCAATGCTGATTCAATCCAGCTGGGTGAACTGGGATGAACTTCTATGGCCAATTCTGTCCCATTAGTAGAATATTTGTGTTCAGAAGTGGTATATCCTTTACATGCAGTTTTACTGAATTACATTATACATCTTGAGTTCAGCGATTTTTGGGGGTTTTTTGGAAAGTTTGACATGTTGCCTTGTCTTTTTTTTATTTTTTTTTTTTCTTTTAGGTTCCAGTCTGAAAGAGAGAGTGGAGATAGAAACTTTGCAATTGGCTATTACTTGAAAGAAAAAAAGGTTAATCTCTTTTTTTCTTGAGTGTATTTTGAAGATGGTGTGCTGGGTTTAATCCATAGTCTGTGAAGACTTTTAATTTATTTTATGTACAGTATGGCATAAATTAATACTGTATATGTCTTATCAATGTTATTCAAATGCTGTCATTAAAAAAGTGTGATACTTAAGCCATTCTCATAAAACACCTCTAAATATTTTTCTGTATTGTAGCCATGGTAATTTGTTTTATTTGTTGTAAAGCATATAATCTGTGCTGTACAGGTGACTTCATAAAACTCCTGGATGCATTTTTCAGTTTGCTTATTTAAAGATGATGGAAAGATGTACTGAAAAAAGTACATTTAAAGATGTACTGAAAAATATTTTAGTACCTAGTTTATTGATATCGCTGCACCAAGTTATTTTTAAATCTGATGTCATCAAATATTTCTACTTATTATATTTAAATATTTATATTAAAATATGCTTAATGCTTAGTATGCTGACAAAAATATAGCTTAATTTACGTCTTTCTAAAAGTGATACTTAAAAAAAAATAATAATTTTACCTAAAGAGTCTTTATTTTTCTTCCTCAGTGCTTTCCTGAAGGCACGGATATGGTTGCTATACTAGACTTCTATTTTCAGGTAACTGACTTTAAAATTGAGACTAACTATAGACTTAGAATTGCTATTGTAAGCAGTAGAAGCTGATTTGTGCCTAGACATGGAGGCTTTAATGACTTGCAGTTAAATTTGTCAGCTTCTGTTAAATTCTGGAAATGACAGATGTGTGTTTGATGTATCCAGATTTGCTTTTGTTTAGGTGATCTACTCAGATGTCTTTATTGCTAATACAAACTAGCAATAGTCTTTAAACCACTAGTAGAAGTTTAAAATGTCTTGTATTACTTCAGTGAGTTTGACAAAACATTTCTTCTTCTTTGGGTTGCTGCTTCTTACTGTGCTGTGGAGTACTTTACTGTGTAACTGGAGAATGCATGCTGAGCTGTAGGCTTGAGGGGAGTGGTACAAGGGAAGTAATGGCAATATCTCCTTCTTTTAGTTTAATTCAGTGAGTTTAATTTTGAGTAAAAGAATCTATATATATATTTATTCTCCCCCTCCCCCATTTTTTTTCTTTTTGACTTTCAGCAAGTTGTTTGCAACTGTCACAAAATGAGAACTTGGCAAATGTGAGGTATTTCCTCAGTAAGGGTTTCCTAATGTTTAAATGCTCACAACTCAGCCCTGCTGTGTAGGGTTCTCAAGAGGTAGTTCAAGTTGTGTTACTGATTCACTTCATCTGGGAGAGTTTAAAAAAAAAAAAACCCACAGAGTTCAGTTCTCAAAATCTGTTTTTGACTTGGAGACTTGCTGTTACTTACGCAAATCATAAGCCATTATTTTCAAAATGCAAATTTTATTCAAGTTTTTTGTGTTTGGATGCACCTGCTCTCTTATCTTTAGATCAGATGCGTGTTTGTGAAGTAAGATATGTGTGATTAGCTGTAGCTGACCTCTTGTTGAGTTAGAAACTAGGTACAAGCTAATAGTCTGCTCTAAACTTCCCTTGTGACTGAACAGAACGTGTAATTTATCTGAATTTACTGTGTAAACGTGCTTTTTAAATGCCTTGTATCCCACTGCCTGATAATGTGTTCTAAGTGAAAGCTATTCATAACTTAAGAAATGTTAAAGCTAACTTTTCTGATGTATTTTAATTTGGCCTAATTTTTGTGCATTCTGATCTCTGATTTAATGACCATGTGTCATTCTTTCTTTTTTCCCTTGAAAAATCCCCTTTTCGCTCCATGCTCAGGAAAAGGATAGCTCATACACGAGCAGCATTTCTGTTTTCTTGTTAGGGTACAATGCTTAACTTTCCAACACTCAGATTCTACTTGAAAGTCTAGTTGTTTCTTTTCTTTGGGTTTTCTGTAATGTTCCTTCCTCCCTTTTGTAACTGGGAACTTTCTGAGCAGGAATAAAGGTATTTGCCTATTATCTCTGTAAAGTGAGGATGGATGGTTCTCGGATTAGAGAACCGAGGTACAAAATGCAGGTGCTTAAACTGAGAACCTAGAAACAATTTTTTTTTTCAAAGTAGGTGATACTATGTAATACTTCATATGTTTAAAACACGGTTGCCATTTTAGATGCGTCTCTGACAATCTCTTGATTTGCAACTCCAGTTGATTGGACTAGGATGTATTGAGTTTGGCACCCGGAAAATAAGAATTCCAGGTAGTAACTACTCATGCAAATGTGGCTTAGGTAACTTCATGAAGTATCATGTAATGACTGTTTGGCAAAAGCAAGAATACGAGCACTAGTTTGTTTACTTTTTAGAGCAGCATTTCAGCTTCAGGTTGAAACCAACTTATCTTTTGGTTTCTGCAGAAATGAGGCAGCATCAGGTGATGGCATCATATCACATTTCCTGATGTGTCACCAAAGTATGTATAGTCTGTACTGAAGCAGGGATCCTGGGAAAAACTATGGTGTGGTTGTATAATTACTATATAAAAAATTAAATATGAGAAAGGTGAAATAAGGCTGCATCAGCAGGAAGTGCTGGCATTAATACTTGCATGTGCTAGAATTTGCAGCTTTAAATTGTACTTCTAATAACGTGTGGGATCTTCTAAGGCTTTAAAATGAAAAGAACCCACCACACAAAACTAGCTCAAATTGAAAAAAGCAGTCATTCTGTGGCTTTGCCATTTAAGCAGATGCAAAATACTGAGATTGTTTTACAGACCTCTTCCTCTCAAAGGAACATAAGGGGGGGTGGGGGGAGGAATTGAGCAGAGACACTAACCCATAAAATACTGTCCCCAGCTTTTAAGAGGGCTTACAAACACTGTCACTGGGATCTTTATAGTAGAAAGATTCAGACTGTGTTAATTGATGCTACTAGTGTCATCTGTAACAAATGTATGTTACAGGTGATTTTGAGATGTTATTTTAATATTTCTGTATTTTGTTGATCCTGCTGTAGTTGGCCTTACTGTGCTAGAAGTACCAATGCTTATAATCTCTATTTCTTTTCCATAAGCTTTGCTCAATAGAAGTAACATGTGAGTCAGCAAGTGTGATGGCAGCAACTCTGGCTAATGGTGGCTTTTGCCCAATCACTGGTGAGAGAGTCCTGAGTCCTGAAGCAGTCCGGAATACCCTGAGTTTGATGCATTCCTGTGGCATGTATGACTTTTCAGGGCAGTTTGCCTTCCATGTAAGTACTTTCCAAGTGTTAATTACAGCTGACCAAGAAGACTAATCTGTGCTATTATTTTCTGTGTTCCAGGGGTTGCTTCCTTGTTTTTGAGGCAGAGGAGAGGGCGTTACATGAATTGTTTAGAAATTGAACACACTGTGAGGGAAAATCTCACCTAAGATTCATGGCACTACTAGTGTCACATACCTTATAGCACTCTGCCTTCACATTTGGGAATCCTTTTCCTATCAAAACATGAATACTGTTCCTTAGGAAAGGCTGTTCATGAGAGAAACAGGTCATGATGAAGATGGAACTAAAAACATGGCTGCAGAAATCCTGCTGTATGGGAGTCAAGGATAGCAGAAAGCCTTTGCAGACAGTTGTTTTTCCTTCACTAACTCAGGCTCAGAAATTGTCTTTATGTGTTGTAAAAATGGCTGTCATACACAGCACATGTACTGTGCTCCTGTTTTCTAGCAGTGTGTTCCATACATGTAAATATTTCGAGATGGACTGTATCTTATTGATACTTTCAGTACTCTGGTCTGAGCATTTTTAGTTTTTCCTTAGTGCATACACGTAAAAGTGGTTATGGTGGCGTTGTGTGACTTAAGAGTTGCTGCTTGGAGAGCTATGAGGATGTGTGACATGTTAGTTCCTTCTGGAAAAAAGTAATGCCTTTGTTCATATTGTAAATAAGTAGGTTATTGTATGATTTCATAGACACTCTGCAATTTTCTTGTGGTTTTGTTTTTTGCCTTTTCCAGTCAAGATTTTTACAGCTTCATTCTACCACCTTGTTGTAAGCTGTTCATGAGACATACACTTGTGTACTACTGCTTAGTCACAGTTGCTTGTTTTATAATAGATTTAAATTATCTTTTTTCACAGTATTACTGACTCACTGTATTCTGAGAGCAAATAGTTTTATGATTCTGAACCTCGGATTGTCACAAACTGCATCAGGTTATTGTTTATCTAAAAAGAGATAAGTAATAATGCTTTCCTGGCTTCAAGTGCCTTCCAGATACATGTTTTATAAATGCTACACAATAATCTTCAGGAAAATGCTGATGCACTGTGTTACAATAGTCAGGAACATCTGCAGAGGCCAGTAATTCTCTGATTATTCTATAGGTTGGTCTTCCTGCAAAATCTGGAGTTGCTGGTGGCATTCTTCTGGTTGTTCCTAACGTCATGGGCTTGATGTGCTGGTCACCTCCTTTGGACAAGATGGGCAACAGTGTTAAAGGAATTCACTTTTGTCATGTAAGCAGCATTGCCCTTGGGGTTTTTTGGTTGTTTGGGTTTTGGTTGGTTTTTTTTTTTTTTTTTTTTTGCTTTTGCAGCTGATGTTTACGGAGTTTCAGTTCGCATAGCTGAGATTCTAAGTGAATTAAATGGTGATTTGTGATTGTTCCCTACATAACAAGTTTCATTGATTCAAGGGTGAAAGTCTAAGAATAGATATTTGCTTTTTAGTAATAAATAGCACTTGAATTCAGTGAGTGTTAAAATATGATGCCAGAAACGCTGTAGAAATCTGTTGTGGAAAAGCTTTGAAAAGGAACACTTCATGAAGTAACAAAAGTGCTGGATGCCAGTATATTGCATTAAAAACTGTAGAGCTCTATTTATAGACTTCTTTCCCTCTCTTGTCATAAAGTGCAGTTTTCAAAACACTGGAAATGCAACTCTTATTTACTCTTATTTCATTGCAATAAAAGAAAAAGATTGTAATGAAATATTGCCGTTCTGATGTATTTTTAAACTGATTTTTGTAAACCATGTGACATAAAAGATGTCTTCATACATGATACCCAGCTGTTGGGCAAGCTCTTCCTAGCTTTATGTTGTGCCAGTGAAAGGGCTGTGGATAGTCTGATGATAGCAGCATTAGAAGCAGGAGAGATTTTGGGGAGGACTGTGTAATGATTAATAAACACGTTTTGTGGGAGAGGAGAATGTAAAAAATTTCTTCCTTTTTTCTCCCTAAAACTACCTTGTAATGAATGATTGCTTAATTATAAATGGGAGGTTGAGCAGCAGTTAAAACTTTTCATGCTTCTATTTATCTAACATTCGTACAGCTTCAAATTAAGATGTTACTAATTCTAGTTTAAGTACTTTAAATTTCATATGAAATTGTGCTGGTAACTTAACTCTAAAATCCTGGAACAGCAGGCTAGGTGAAGATTTACTGCATCAATTCTGCATTCCAATGAGACCCAAAAACTGATACATGATCATGGCATACAAGTAACATGAATGTAACATTCACTTTTAAAAATAGAACAGCGTTGCCAAGTTTTGTAATTACAGCCTTTCATGCTGTAACTCAAACTGACTTAGGATCCATTATGTCACACATTTCCTTGTTTCATTCTTTAGACTGCAGTTTGATGTACTGGACTAGCCCAGGCTATTCTTTCTGCTCCTGAAATGTTCCATACAGCTGGAGTAGGAATTTATTAAAATAGGTATTTTGCAAATTGCTCCTTGTTTCGTTCTTCGTTAGAAGGAGTTTAAAGGTATTATTAGAGCTTTATCATATAGTCGTGCAATGTTTAAAGGGCCTTACAGACATGGGTATTGATTTATTAAATCAACCTCTCTTCTTACTGGTTTAAGTTACTAGGATATGATGCAAAATGTAAGGGGTAGTATTATTAACGTATATGCATTTGGCTATCATATGCAGATAATAATGCATGTTCTTAAATATTTGCAGGATCTGGTTTCTTTGTGCAATTTCCATAACTACGATAATTTGAGACACTTTGCAAAAAAGCTTGATCCTCGCAGAGAAGGTGGTGATCAGCGGGTAAGTTACTGTCTGTGTTCAGTGAGTATTGCTTGTAGACTTCAGAAGAAATATGGAAAAGTTCTTCTCTAAATGCCAAACTGCTCAATGACATGTATTGCATCAAAGCTTTCAGATAACGCAGTTAGTGCACATTATTAGTGGACACTTGCCTGGGTGGACCACACTATCACAGGGTTTTTTGTAGTAGAATTTCATATTAGAAATGAACTCCATTTCATACAGTTCATCTCCCCTGCTAGATTAAGTAGATGGTATCTGATCTAAGTTGCAAAGAGCTTTACTGTACTGGTTGCCTTTAATAAAGACTTGACCAGCTGGTGGGCTTAGCCTTTCTGTTGGGTGCTGCAATGCAGGAGATGTGTTTAGCTTTATTTTCATGGGGGTATCTCTGACCCCACATGACCTGCTGTGAGAGTTGCACAGGCAGTGAATTCAGGCATGAATAGTGCTGCAGACAAGAGCCTGTTACTTAGGGACCAGCGTAAGCAGTCTTTGGGAATGAACTGAATCCACTCCAGCTACACAAAAGATACAAGTGTGAGGTGTTGAGATAAGGAAAACCTCTTTTTGTTTTCAATACCATTAATGTTTTGACTAAGACATGAAGATTTCAATAGGTGAAGTAGAATGATTTTGAAAGTGCTTCTATTTGCATGTATACATCTAAAAAATACCCAGTTTTGAATTTGATTTTTTTATAAGTGGAAAAGAGAAACTAAGAGTTTATGTGAGGAGCTGAGAAACTTGAGTCTGTTAGCAATGACTGCAAGTATGGATTTTTTTTTTTTCCCTTCAAGTACACTAATAAATAATGTATGTTGCTTGAACAACTAGCATTCCTTTGGACCAATGGACTATGAGAATCTCCAGCAAGAACTTGCTTTAAAAGAAACAGTATGGAAAAAAGTGTCACCTGAATCAAACGAGGACATCTCCAGAACCGTAGTGTATAGAATGGAAGGTCGGGGAGAGCAGAACTAAACGAATGGGTTCTGGTTTCATTAAATTCTTCATTTTAAAAACCCTCAAGCATCTCTAGATTTAACTTTGGTTTGAATATTGTTTACCTGGTGTTTCATTTATATATACATTTTGTGTAAATTCTGTATGCTATACCAAAAAGATTGTCAAAGTTCAAGGGTATGTGGGGAAAAATCATGTGCAAACAACAAACCCAAAGCTGTAAACTGACTTTTGTAGTTACTTAGAACACGTTTAGTTAAAAAAAAAAAAGTAAAGGTAAATCTTAGTGTTTTCGAAGATATACCACAAAAGTGGTATATATCTGTTTATTTTTGTTTATATCTGAGAATTTTAAGTATACAAACTTTTGAGGCTGAGGAAGAACTTGTGTCCACTGAGCAGGGTCAGCATGCAAAGATAGAATATTAATTAAAATATAAAATAGTGTTCAACAAAATACACCAAATTCCTGAATTTCTAAATAATTGTATATTAAGTGGAGATGGGTTCTGAGTCATATTAGTACCACATCAGGGTTTTTTTAATGTCAGCTTTCAAATTTGAGCAGAAACAGACCCTTTGCATATGCCATGCTAGTGAAGATTATTTTTTCTTTTAATCAGACCATTAATAATTATTAATGCTAATGTTGTAATAAAGAGAGCAAAAATGCCTGGGCAGGAGTGGGAGAAGTAGGGAGGAGAAGGAAAAAAACCTGTCTTGTTTGCAAGTTAACTAATGCAGCAAAGAGATTTCTGACACAATTATTTTGAGTGCCTCTCTTGCTGCTTGTGCTGCCAGCTGGTAGTTATGACTCAGAAGTCTGCCTTACTAATAGTGCTGTGCTCCACCCTGGAAAGGAATGTAAGCAATCTGGGGTTTGGAGTGGTAACCACCTTAGCAGTGGGCAGGAAATATGTTCAGAGGGAAGCAGATAGGTAGATCTTACTAGAACTGTTTACAGTTAACTTACTTTTCAACCATTAATGCGTGCGCATGTTTGTATATGAAGATGAGAGGTTTCACTTACACACGAGCAAATTCTTGAGAACTTATCATTAACTGCTGCTTTTTGAAATGATTTTGAGTTTGCAGCTCTGTCAGCTCGCTGAGAAAGAGGACTTGCATTTTTCTATAGGCAGCTGCATCTCTTAAACTGCATAATTTGATAATTTGAGTATCTTGAGTAGGATGTAGCTCCAAATGATATATTTAAGCTTCAGGTAGGCTCAAGAGGCAGTTCTGGACAGAGGTCAAAGACTTGCTAAATTCTTAACACTTGTAGGAATTAGATTCTTAATAATGCTAAAAATCTTAGAAAATCATTCTCTATAAAAGTTTTCTCCTTTATAAATTTGCAAATTATATGATATATCCCATCCCTAGTACACATCACACAGAGTCCCGGTTTATCAAACTGGGGAAACTTGTCCAAGCAATGATAAATGGTATTAGCTGGTAGAGGATTTTAAGAGACAGTGACAATTCCGTAGGAACACCTTCACCTCTTCTCCCTGCTCCCTTCCCCAGTCCCTCTCCCTTTTTTTGTTTATCTAAAACTCCAAAATGTTGATAGGTGAGTTTTGCCTAATGGCAGAGTTAGTTTTTTCCTGTCCCTTTTTTGACCCATCCGGGTGTTTATGAGTTTAGTAAGATGCATAAAACAGAGCTTATGTTCTCTGAGAAAGCAAGCTGCTCTTAATTACTCTGTTTAGGTATTCTTGGTTTTCCATAAACATCTGAAAAAGCTCTGACTAAACCCTGAATTATCTTCATTTAGCAGAATATTGTAAAAGGATGGGCTTCCTGTCTTTGAAGCCTAGGATGAAAATATTTAAGCAAAACAGCACAGAACATAAATTTTCAGTGAATTTGATGCCCTACTGGGATGAAGAGGTAAATCTGTGGTGCAGATGTCAGTAATAAATGTCAGTCATGAATTGCTGAATAATAACTGTTTTATATTCTTATCTCTGATGATAAGGTTAGGTTTGTTAGTGCTTATCCTCAAAATAAAGGCAAAGTCTTGAATTATAAAAACGTCTTGCCTGTTTGAGGATTTTACAGTAAACTAGTAGCTACAGAGACATAAAAAGTATTCAGATCCCACAGAACTACTTTACCTGAAATGCCCTCAGTTGCAAGAGGGAACATAATGTGTCTGTGCTGCTAATGAAAAGTATTTACAGTGGTGACATGTTGCTGGATGCATTATGGATTTAACTAAAAATGGAAAAGGCAAGATGCAGGATTTGCTTGATCTGATTCTACCCACCTTGATTTTTAGTACTGTTTGAAGCCACTTCTAAAGATGTGGTTGAAGATAGAAGATTTTTCCACGTGCAAAACTTGTGGTAGAGTCAAGTCCTGCATGGGAAATACAAAAATAAGGAAACTACTAGGTCTTTAATATGCATAATAAGAATATTTAGAGTACAGCTTACACAGTCTTTAAATAAATATATATATATATATATATTGCAGTTCTGTAATATATGCTTTTGAAGCCTGCCTCAGAATTGAAGGCAGCTTCTAGCTAGGAGGGGTCAGGAAGAGACTCCTCTGACCCAGCTGTTCTTTAACTTGCCCACCCTTGTAGTTTCTTGCCCTGGCCTGCCATGTGTGCAGAAGGCTCCTCTTCATGGCAGGGCACCTGGGCAGCCGAGGCCAGGGCTGGGTGTGCCGAGAGGCGTCACCCATGATGGGCAGGTGGGAGAGGCCGGGGCCACAGAGTTTTAGTCATTCCATGTGTGAAGTCTGCAACGGTTTTAGTGTTCACCTGTGCTACAGTAATAGCAATTCTTGATATTCAAGCATTTTAGCTGTTTGTTTGTTTTTCTTTGTCAGCATCATTAACATTTCATTAGAAATGTAAATGCTTTTTAAAGTTTTATTTTAGCATTTGTGTTGTACCTTTTGGCTCAGTTGTTAAGTTACCTGTCTCGTTTTCCATTTTTCATTTGCATTGTATGTTATTTATGTATCTTGATTTCCAGCATGCTTATTTTTGTATTGTTTAATAAATTTATTTTAAGCTGATTTTTATTGTATTTTTTTTCTCTCAATGGAGAACAGATTTGTTCAAACACGTTTTTTAGATTGAAATTGAGATAGTGAGCACTCTGTTCTAAAAAAGATTCTGAAAAAGTAGGTGGAATAAGCAGATTTAGTTAAACCAGTCACTGAAAACTTCCTGAATATTTTGTAAACATTTTGTGCAATAATCTAGTTATTTTTCTCTTTGAACTGATGTCTTAGAAAGTGGAAAGCAAAAATCAAAGAAGCAAAACTTTGTCACCGTGGCTTTTTTGATAAAGAAGTCCTGGTGCAGTAGAATATTAACATCACTGTGTATTTGTATGGTTCTGAAGATACTGATTCAGTCACATAGAAAATGTATGGTTAGTGGTGCCAGTGCCAGCATAGTAACTGCTGATCCTGAGCATTATGAAGGGAAAAATACAGCTTGTAATAAATCCTGTATAGCAAGGATGGGTCCAAATCCCACATTGTTTTGGTAGTGATGATGGGGCCTTCCTCTACTGAGGATGGTCAGAATTGTTAATTTAGCTTTTCTGTAGACTGGTTTATAAGCTGAAGTTATTTGTTCTATGGTTGTAAAATTAGCTGTATGTTTATTATACGTAAAACCATTGCATATCAAAAGAGTTTGTTCTCTAAAAGTCATAAAGATGATGGAAGGAAAAAGAGTAGTAGGTATAAAGAAAGAGCCACAGGTGATTTACTGTAAAATTATTTTGCCTCTTATATTGTGGTTTTCAGCATGTATTTGTGTCAGAAGACCAGTGGATGGGTAGATGAATAAAAAGGCAATGGATTCAGAGGAGGGTGGGTGGGAGGTGGGGGATGGATTATGTTGGTTTTTTATTGCTCTTGTATCTCTTGGTCTTGATACATACATGTCATTGATGCACAGTAATTTGTGAACAAAGGAATTAATTATGAGCGTAATTTATGTACGATGTTTTAGTATCCTAAACATTGTTTGTAGGCTTTTACTGACTTTTTTTTTTAATTCTAAAATGTATTTCTGTAGTTTATTTGAAGGGAGCTCAGAATCAGTTATTGCAGTGAAAGAAGAAAAAACTTGTTTCAGCTGATGTCATATTAGAATGACTTTATGCACCGAATAATTTGCCTTCAGTGCAGAGTCTTGTTGAGGATTTGAGTCCACAAATGTCTGTAGTAGTTGGAGGGTTGGCAAGAGGCTTCAAATTGGGTAGAAATCTTAACTAAAGCTTTGTTTTTTCATCATGCTGGCATCTTGTCTGTTCCACATTTGTCCAGTCTGGAAAGGCATGACTAACTAATATATGTAAAGACACGGATGAGTCATGCACAGCCCCATTTTCTTTCAGGAATTTGTGTCCCAGTATGTTGAATAATTTAAATAGTCTAAATTATTAAACTACCTACCTTGAATCAAGTGTGGTTTCTGATTTGCCATTTGCTCCTTCTGGAGAATGTTGTGTGCAAAACAGAAATGCCCTCTTTTCTTTGATTTTCATGTGAGTAGGAGTTAATTTTATTACTGGCATCTAATCCTGCTTTTGCAGACTTCTGGTATCACTTGGACACTGAGCATTTAAAAGGTTTTGCAAGACTCGAGTGGCACCGCTCTGCACATGGTTCAGCTACTCCTAAAAATGCCACGTGCGTTTCTTCTGCGCGTAGCAGGGGTACGTGATGGTCACATCTGAGGCTGCAGCTTAGCTGAATAAAGCCTAGAATGGAGTTGAGTGGCAGAAATGTGGTAGGGGGAAGTTTGTTGGGTATTTTGTTTGTTGTTTTTTACCAGTTTAAGCAGGACTTAATTGAGGCAATAAAGCTGTCACTGGTGCTTGACTGACGACAAGGCAGGGGGATGTTTGGAGAATAATAGACACTTTGACACCTCAGCACTAAGGCTGAGGAGGAAACGGGGTTGTAGGAAGGACGAGGGGAAAAGGAAGTAATTCTAGAATGTTTTTCTATCCTCAAAAATGTTCCAGCCAAGCATACTTTGATGTATTTTATGTGCTAGGCAGGCACGTGGAGCAGCATATCTGCTGGAAGGTGCTGCTTCCTGTTTTAGCTGCTGCTCTGCTCTGATTCTGACTCAGCTGGCACATAGCTGTGCCTTTACGTGGTTTTACAAAATTCATGTGCACACTGTGAATTGGAAATTTATTTTCATATTGTATCTTTTCTTAAATCAGGTCAGATTTACTTAGCTAGGTGCAGTTACTGTAACCTATCTGTATGAGGTGCAGGAGGCACTAGTGACTGTAAGCAACCTGAGAAGGAAACCATGAGGTCACAGAAGCTGGGAGGGATCTCTGGAGATCTTACAGTCCAGCCTCCTGCTCAAAGAACCATCTAGTGTCAGTTGGATCATGTTGCTCAGGGGCTTTGCCAGTCAAGTGTTGAAAACCTCCAGCGATGAGGTTTTGTCATCTGGCTGGGTGACTTATCCCAGTGCTTTAATGCTTTGATTGAAGAATTTTTTCCTAACCTACAATTGGAATTTTCCCTTTGTAGCTTGTGATGGTGACTTCTGTCATTTCACTGAGCATGATGATTTTACCACCATGTTGTAATCTGTTGGCTTTTAGGGAGTCCTAGAAGTGGCATAGGTAAAAATGGCTTTTGGTCAGCAGTAACTAGTATTTTCACTTCCTGCTGTATTTTTCCTGCTGGATTCTAAGTATTTTTTCATTATGTCATTGGAAATGAAGTGATTTAGGGACTTGAAAAGGCCATATTCCCTTTATTTTTCTGCTGAAGCCCAGCAGGCTAAATGCAAATGTGGAAGTGTGTAATTTGCTGAGGGATGGCATGTTACTGTTAGGACCCCTTGTGATCAGAGCGCTTGTCAAAACAATGAACTGAGAACACAAGTGGAGTGATAGGAAGAGATAATGTTACTCATTTCCTGTTGATGTCATTCACTAGCCCAGCTTTTTCCTTGAGGCAGGCAACTTTATTGTTTGTTCAGGAATTACTCATGCAATAATCGGGGTTTTTTGGACTCATAGACCTGCCTTTGGTTATATGTGTGGCTTTTACTTTCTGAATGGAAAGTACATTTCACACTTCTTTTAAAGGACCTCTCTCTTAAATTTCTCCAACTTGTAATTATTGCAAGTCAAATAATTAAAATGTAATGTTGATCTGAGAATAAACTGTTTCGGTTAAACATGTTTTAAAAAATCCCCACTCATGCCATTGCAGAGCAGGATTAAGAATTATGATTGAGGACATAGAGAAGCGGGCTTATCCAGCTGAGTACATTTTGTCGCATATACCAAGGCTGATGGGGAGTAATATGACTGTTTGCAGTGTTTAAAGATAAAAGCAGGGAGGCAGAAGATTTGATTAAGCTAATAAATATTTCCAAAATGAGGAAAACAGGTAAGGAATACATAGCCTAAAAATTAGAAGAAGATTTATAGCAACTTGATCCTAGTATTTAGAAGGAGCCTTCACGGCAAGAGTAGACTGCAAGCATCTGGTAAGATTTCCCCATTCTGCTTTCAACCGGTAGGGTGGAGTCAGTCTGTTTGTAGTGCAGGTGCCTTATGTCCTTTGAGAGCAAAATCCTTTCTTTTGGGAATAATTCCAGTTCCAAGTCTTGTATTTAAGAGTAAACTGTCAGCCACAATTTGTGAAGTGCCTACAGGCTGGAAAGTGGGAGCATTGCCCCACTCTACTCTGTTGTGTGGGTGGGTATCAGTGTGTCAATAGGTCCTTGAAAAGGCAGACATCCTTTTGTCCTGTCTGCTTAACACAGCTCGTGTCACTAAAGCACCCATCAGCATTCCACTTGATTCATGTGACTGTGGTTGATCCCAGTCCTTTGGTCCCAAATCTTGCACTGTTAGTGATGTCTATATCCATTACTTCAAAGGCTCTTGTTTTTTTTCCTGCACCCAGGATCAATGGCTTAGCATTCATTCCTCTTTTTAAGGTTTCTGTATATTTTCCCTATGCTCTTTGTTGCAGAACTGTTAGCAGGGGGTTAGTCTTTGAAAAGGAGCTACCAAAGTAGGTATCGCGACATTTCTGAGATAGTTTACTGCAATAATTATTTTACCATTTTTGAACTACCAGCCGCCATTATTTACTGACAGAATGTTTCATTGCTGATGAGAAATGCTGAAAAAGTTTGATAGTGGAGTAAGTGAAACTTCTTGAGCGCGTCATTTTCTTACATAACTTGGATGCTTTGGACATGGCAGCAACATTGAAGTATTGCCATCCAAGCTGCTGATGGCAAATGCATGCCACCTAGAAACGAAAATTTGCTTTGTCTTTGTCTTGTGACTTGAAGGGTCTAAGTCTTTATGTTTTAAATCTTTCACTTGATCTAGTAAACTTTTTGTTGAAATGCTTAATTGACCTACCATTCCTTTGTGATACTGTTCATGGCCAACAATGCAGCAGTAACACCTTTGGTCATCATGACAGGAGCCAGGTTGGATTTTTCTGTGACTGACTCCCTCTTGTTAATTCATGGTTCTGTGGAACTGCCTGATTCACTGTTACTCGCTACTGCTATTCTAACTTGGCTTTCCTTATTAGGTGTTCAAAAACCTTTCTTGCTGGCACAGTTTGAGTTTATGGATATCCATGAAAGGTCTTTTAAAAAAAAAACCCCAAAACCAAGAAAGTGGAATCAGCCAACTTTAGCTCTTAAGTCTAGTGAAGGATGATTAAATGCTCAGTTGATATTTTGGGGGTCTTTTCAGTGATGTGCTTAATTCTGTTGTTTCTAAAAGCAAAAAGTGTGATAATTCATTGGTACCAGAAGAAATTGGAAACAGCAGGTGGAAGCAAGCATGGCCATGCTCACTGTAATCTAGTGAAGGCAGCTTTGGTACTCAGTTTTCTCTCTTCTTCCCAGTATTTGTACCTTCTGAAATCAACATAATCATTCCCAAAATTTAGGGATGGGAATGGGTATACCCTATGAAGCAGAGTATAAGACATCTGTCAGAAATTGTTAGTGAGTAGCTCTTGAGATCAGCTCCTCTTCTGCCAGGCTCTTCTGTTTGTCCAGGCACACATGTGCACAGGCAGGGAAGCTCTCCAGTCACGACATTATCATCTGAGCACTGCTGAAGCTTCAGCATTGGGTACTGTAAGGCCTTCTGTGTTGAAATATTTAGGATGATCTGTTGTTCCGGGATATCTGTGTCAGCAATATTGGCTGGGTCCATCCTGGTACCTGTTCTTGATGCTTCATACCAGGCAGTTTTTCCTGGAAGTTTCTTCCAACTACAGATTCTTGGGATCTAATACTGATGGAGTCAGTTGGTCTGAATCTTGAGCTCTGATTTCTGTGGGAATTTTTTCTGTGTACCCCTTGAACCCAGTTCATCATTAGTTGGTTTTATCTGCTAGAAAGGAGAAATACAAACCTAGTTTGCTTCCCACAACATTTCCTGCTGTCCTGCTCATGATGATGGCACTGGAAAGGAGAAACTGCCCCATCTACACACCCTGGGCGTTCTTACGATACTATGTAATATTTGCTAGTTAAATTGGTTTGGAATTTTGGAATTCCCTGATTCCTGGGGGAGAGGCTTGTATGCAAGGATCCAATTACACTTTGCTTTGTGTGACCCACTCTCCACCTTTGGATATCATGTTCTGGAGTCAGGATTAGTGAATGGTTGTTTCTTCTGCCTCCATCAGGGGAGGCAGAGGCAGGAGTGGGGCAGTTCAGGAATATGGCTGGCCAGAATAGCCTTGGCTCACCCTGTGGGGTTTGCACATCTCGGGAGTGGAATAGATGGGCATGAGCTTTCTGAAAGAATCTCAGTTACTGGAGGTAAGTAGATGTTTCACTTACTCTAGTAAACATTTTTTTTAATTACTTAACTCTTAATTCATCGTAATTAAATAGTCTTACCTGTAATTTAAACAGCATCAGTTTACTAATACTTCAGAATTAATCAATATTCAGAACTGTAAATAACAAGGCATTGCAAATTCCCAGGGTGTGTTGCCATGAAACAAGGTCTCTGCTTCCGTCGCTTGCCGTCATCAAGGGCTGTTCTGTATTTCAGGCGCTTGAGTAAAACCAAACATAGCATGAAGCAGACTACAGTTGCGGAATCACAAACTATATTGGAAAGATAGATGATTTCAAATTTCATTTACAAGATTCTAAATCTCATTTAGCATTTAAAAATTAGAATAATTAAATGTAATAATCTCTGAGCATGCATTGGCTGAATTAATTGCAGAACTGAGCTCAGTCCTACCTATGGCTCTTGCTTTGTTCTGTATGAGTCAAAGGATATTTTTGGACACTTGAAGAGCTTGCACCTCCTATCTGATAGTGTTCAGGGTGAGTTCACAGGTAGAGAGATGATGTGTTGAGGAATACCAGTGTTACAAACTCCTTCCAGAAATTTGTGTCCACTTGATGGCCATCTTATGAGCAAGAGGTTGGTGTTGGAAGAGATGAATTCTGTCTTTCATGGCTCCAAATGTGATTGGAGGAAAAGTACCTCCTGCTCACAGTTACTGCTTCCTGTGTCCTTAAGCTCTTTCCATTTTATGCAAACTAGTACAGTAACAGAGAAGAAAAAAAGAGACAAGCACTTATGGTATTGTGCTCATTGTTAGAAAGTATCATTTTCAGATGGTTTTGAATACCTCCATTAAAGTATTTTGACAAAAAAAAGGACTTCAGGCAGAGATGGACAAGGAAATGCAGGTTACTGTAACATGTGGTATCAATACTCTTAATTATTTGCAATTTTGGGTGGCATAATCCAGTACTTATCTTGAAAAGGTTTGAATCAGAGAGAGATATGAATGGTAGAAATCCATTTGATGCCAGTGGGTGGAAGAGGGGAGCATACCACCTCTGCTCAGCCTTCCCTCCAGGAAAGCTGCACTTCTCCTTTAGCAGCCTTAGCCCGTCTGTTTGCCAGTAAAGCAGGCTGACAGCTCTTCTTAGGCTGGAGAAAGGGTCCTGGTGTCACGAGAAATCTTTGGTGTATATATTTGGTTTATTTATTTCTTACATTCAGCTGCATGCACGGCTTCTGTGACAAGTTCCAAGACTGAGCTACTGGTGCAAGCTTGTTTGAATGTTCCTGTATCTGAACTGAACCTAGTCAAAACTCCTCGCTCTGTTTTTGGATTTTAAATAGACACTTCAGGACCATTGAAAAAAATTTTTTTTGTTAGTGTCTACCAGCTAGTTCAAAAATGTAGGAAGTCAGAAGGAGAAAATGACTAGCTTTATTCTAAAAGATTGGATTTGGATTTGAAGCAGTGTGAGTAGTTGAATTGCAAGAAGACATTTAAATGCCTACTGGGATTTTGGCCAGCTTTAAGTAAAAATAATTACTAACCGGTGTGCTGGCTTGCCTGAGGGTTTTGCAGCTCTGGCAGTGCAGTTGGTTTAGAGCTGCTTTGTGTTTGGATACATGAAAATACAGCCTCTTGTGTGGCTGCAGTCTAGACATCACTCATGGGAGAAGCAGCTTTTGGTATATGCATGGGTTGTGTTTGAGCAGGGCTGCTGGAAACTGGAGGGAGGAATAAATAGACGTTTTGTTAGTCTGTTAGTTTGCTATCAACAGCACAACCTTTATGGATAATAGCTGTGCAAAAGGCATTTCAAGTTAATTCCACCAGGGAGACTCCAGAAATAAACTCCGTGGTAGCAGCTTTGAGTCCAAAAATAAACGCTGCACCCACAGCTCGTAAGACTGAAGGAGCTGGGTATCGTCCTCTGTCCCCAGCTGTGAAGAGGGAGGACCTTGCACCATCTAGAGGAAAAGAAAGGATAGTCCAAGGGTTAGAAAAGGGACTGGGAAAAAACCCTGACAAAATCTTGTTTCCTGTATTAGTTTTAAAACATGTCAGAGTCAATATTGGCAGATTCTAAAGTTATTTTTGCACTTTTGTCACATTACATGAGGAAACAAGGATCAGTAGTGCAGAAAATAGCCTAAGAGGTGGTGGAAGTCATCAAGAAGAAATTAAAGTTTTATGTAACAACTAGCCTTGTCTGTATTTTCAAATATATCAATATTTTAATGTGTGTAGGTATATGCATTAATTTATTCACACATCTGCTAATTATTTATAGTGTAATGGGAACAAAGACTCTTTCAAGGAATTCTACCTTTAGAATTTCTTAAGACCCTTGTATTTGTTTGAAGTCAGGGTGGGAGGCTCTGTCAGTGTTGGGTTTCTGTAGAGGTACATGGGGTGATTTGATCACTTGCTGAAAGCCTTACTTTTGTGTGCTTCAGGAAGTTATTTAGAGAAATTACCTCTTCTTGTGTAACCGAGTTTTCTGTGGAATAAGGTAATGCTGAGGCTTAATCCAGAGGTTGCTTTGAGTGCCTTCAAGGACTGTCCATCCCTAAAAACATTCATGAACAGAACCTCACTGGCGAGCTCTGAGGCTACTTCAGAGCCAGCCCTTGCCTGGGTGGTCACTTCAACTAGTCTGGGATTCATTTAGTGAATAAAATATGGCACTTAAGTCTGGGAGCTGTGTCCTGGCAGGTGGCTGGCAATGGAGTGGGGCAGACAGGTCAGGTCCTGGCTGTGAAATGGAGGTGATGCTTGGCTGGGCTTGGAGGGCTTAGAGCTTGGTTGGGTATTTTGTCTGTAGTTCAGTCTTAGTTTTTACTTTGAAAAGTAAGTGGTTTACTTACCCTTAGGTAATAAGTTCTACTTTATTTCATGGGAAACAAAGCAGAAGCTCAATTGCAAGAACAGGCTTTTGACTGAGATTTCTTTCCCTACGAAGTACAACTTCATATTGAACAATGGTATTTTAAAGGAAAACTATGGCTGTCTCTTTTAGACCTGAAGAGTCTGAATTTTTTCCCCAACAATAGCCTTGTATGTGGACACTGGAGAGTAGGTTCCAGGTTACTGAAAATTAAATGTAAATACAAACCTGGCCTGTTTGTAAAATAAGTGATCCTTCTGAACATACAGATACCTGCATTCCACTCTCAGATCCAGCCCCGGTTTATTTTTGTCCTTTTAGGGACTACTACCTGCATCCTAGTTTCAAAGTTGAAACTCCAAAATTCATTTTGGGCAGGTTTGAGGGGTTTGTTTTCTGTTCGTTTTTACTTTATTTTGAAACCCTACATGCCGGGAAAAAGCTGTCTAAAGGCCGTGCTTCAGCGTAGGTGAGCTACAAGTTCAATGTGTAAAAACCGGATGACTAAATTGTTTACTTTGTGCTCTAGATTTACTTTTCGTGGTATCTGTAGGTCAGCGCTGCTGTTTCAGAGTTTATATTGGCATCTTGGGTTTCAAGAATTGTTTTCCTTTGATAAAACAAGCATCTAAAAATTCCGAAGAGCAGGAGGAGGGATTGCTTTTTGCTGCAAGCCCCGATGACCTGCATCAGGGGACCAGCTTTAGGAAAAGCAGCTGAACAGTGCTACTGTGAAAGTGGATTCCTGTTGATTTTGGAGCTTTTATTGCTTTGTGCAGTCGCTTGTGGCTCGCATAAACTCTGCTCCTGCCTTCCTTGTCAGGCCCTGGCCGTTTGCAGAGGCCATGGGAATAGGCAGAGTGTGGTGCAGTCAGATTGTCCCCTCTGTGGATTGCTAATCCCCGTTCACTGGACGAGTGCTCACCTTGGGCAGTTTAGCAGTCTATTTCTGCGTTTCCGAGTTAATGCCGCGCTGAGCCGGATTAGCTGTGTGCTGTGAACAATGGATGGAGAGCCGGCGTGTGCGGGGCTCCTGGCCTCATGTGTCCCCTGCCAGGCAGGGTGGGTGGCCGCCAGTGGGCTGCGGGAAAGCACGGAGCCTCCTGGCTGGAACAGTGTGCTGCCGGGATGCGCTGTTTGGAAATGCCACCTGGCAGATTTTCCGTGTGAATAGGGAGCTGTGGAGCTGTGCTGTGTCACCCTCGGTGTGGGCGCAGGTGCCCCAGGGAGGCAGCCAGGGTGTCAGACGTGCAGATTAGCTGTGCTCAGCGCCGCTGGGGGTCAGTGGCACGGAGAAGTGTGCCTTGGGGACACTTCCAGACGAGCTGGGCTGATTTCCCTGGTGTGCTCTGTGCTGATGAAGAGCTGCAGGACTGCATTCTGATTGCTGTGCAGCCCTCCTGGGGGCTGGGAGCCTCTCAGGAGCCTGGGGAGCACATAACCCAGAGCCCTGCTTGTCTGGGACCCATTCTGAGATCCCAGTGCATCAGCCCCTGGGGTTGGTGTGATAGTCACCTGTCATTAGGGAAGTCAGGAGCTGAATTTAAATCCCAGTTTATCTCTACAGCTCTGTGCTGTGCAGGGGAACTTTTAAAACTTGGTTATTCAAGCCAGTTGGCCAGACGGGCAGGGTTCCCCAGAAGGAAACATTACATCCCATTTTAAGCACAAAAAGTGGGATTTGAGAGAAGAGCGTGGTTCATGTGTTCTCTCAGCTAGCTCTACTCTCTCTTTTTAACTCCTTTTGTTCTATTTGAAAGTCTCCTCTGAGCATACTTGGTCTGGTGCACAGTAAAGGTCAGATACAGCAATGTTCCTGAGAAACAATATCCATTCAAACCTTTTTTCCTCAATATTTTGAACATCTCTTCAGAAGTCTAACCTGGGGCGTCATCCCTAAATATCGGGGAAAGAGCATTGCAAAGTTTAGGGGAGTTGTTTATTTATCCTTGTTTGTATTGCCTTGAGCAGCACTATTATGAACTATAGGGCTTGACTGTATTGCTCAGCCATCTGGAGAAACATAAAGTTGGAAGTAATACTTTTTTCAGAATGTTAATTCTGTAATGTTTTCAAAGAAATTGGAGAGGAATTGCAGAGCATTTTCAGGAAACAGGGCACAGTAGGAAATTAAAGTCCAGATTCACTGACCTTTTTAGCTAAGGGCTTTTCATGGAATTAATCCAGCTTTGAGCTAAATTAATTTTTTCTGAAGGATTTGCTTTCTGTACATGTACAGCTGTTTGGCTTTTCTCTCCTGAGCCAAGTGCAGTGCGGGGCAGAGGCTCTCCCTGCCGTGCTGGAGGCATTGCAGTGATAGCAGAGCAGGACAGAGCCCTGTGGTGACAGGGACACGTGGGCAGGGACAGAGCACAGCGCTGGTGTGCTTAGCTGCTTGGGTTTGGCTCCTACTCAAGGCGTGCTTGTTCTGCGTTTGTGATGAAGGCAGTGGGCAGAAGGTGTCAGGCCACTCTCCCTTCACCACGAGACCGTAGCAGTTCATTTCTGTCTCTGGGCCTGCATTTCCCATCTTAATGCCAATAGCAATGTCAGTGTGCTCTCTGTGAAGGGTTTGGAGAGGTCTTCTGAGGATGGCGTTAGAGCCGGGCAGTGACAGATGTGCTTTTCTTCAGTTTAAAAAAAATCCTCTAAACTGGTCTCTGTTAAGATCTCAGTCTTGTGTGGGCATTTGCTATTAGCCATCATGAGATTATTTAAGTAAGTCTGGATTTGGGTGTGCAGCTCAAGTAAGGAAAGACTGTTTTGTTACCAATACTCCACCAAGGCAATTCCCACATTCCAGCCAAGCCTTTCAGATCAGTTAGATGTGTTGACATTTCACTTGAAATAAGTAACTTCAGCATATTAATACTGAAGTTAAATTTTTCTTTTTTTCATTAAGTTTTTCCAGTTGGTACACAGAGAAATTGAAAACCACCCCAAAAGCTCTCATGTCATGCCCAAGTCGTTTGTGCTTGGAGAGAAGGGGGGCACAGCCTGCACTTGCTGTGTGCTGGGCCACGTGCTCCCTGCTGCAGTTCCTGTGCATCCGTTCACGTCAGCACTGCTGCTTGAAGGAGGCTTCTTTAAAACTTGCAGCATAACCAGGCTCAGGAGATATTTAAAATAACTGTGATAGGAAAGCTTTGGACGAGGAGTCGCTTTGACACTCAGTTTCCCGTTGTAACTGTCAGTGCTGTAGCTCGCTGTAGCAGTTTGTCCATTTGGGGTTTTCGGATGGTGTTTTTTCCCTTTCGTTTTTTGCCTTTTTGGCCCCCGTGTTTATCTGAAATATCTGCTGCAGCGCTGTGACTTCCTGCCGCTCTGAAGTCCGGCTGTTTCCTTCCTTTGACGTGACCTCAGTGCAGTTCTTGAGCAACAACAGTCTTGATTTTTCTTTCTTGAGCTGCTCACATCCTCACCCACAGACTCAGAGAACCATTAGTTGGAGAGGTACCTCTGGAGGTGTTGGTCATTTGGCCACCGCCGATGTGAAGCAGGACTTGAATCCTTCATAGCTTTGTCCCGCTGAGTCCAAGACCTCTAACACCTACTAACCTGACAGTGAAACTGTGTTTCTCATTTTTACCGTTGAGTGACATGAGTATTTCTGAGGAACCTTTCCTTGCTGGTTTCACTGCCTGGATAACGAGGATTATACCCAGTGCTCAGGAAGGAGTGCTGTACAAAGAGGGTCTAATTGGGGCTGAGTGAGCAGTGCTCTGTATTGTTGGCATGGTGAGAAGAGAGCTGGCAAGTTGCTCTGCTTCAGTGCACGCAGGTTTTCTCTCCTGATGGACAAAAGGTGGAACAGTTCTGGTCTGGGTTTGATCCTGCCATGCAGCTGTATGGCAGTGTGTGACCCCTCCAGCTCATGTAAAGCAAAGGGACCCCATCCCTTCTCCTTTTATTAAATTCTCATAGTTAGGGAAGTACATGCAGTAGGAAAAGGTAATTCATGGCTGTTGGGTTGAAGGGGAACTTTGTTTCTAAACATTAGGGAAGCTTGTGTTCACCAGTACAGTTATCGAGACACCAACACTGAATGTTCATGAACCACTTGGTGAGAAACTCACTGACAGTGTCTCTAAACACTTAAATTAGTTGCCTTGTGCCCTACTTAGTTTGAATGGATAGAGCTCATCTGTCATCTTCACTATTTTTTTCTCCCCTACAGTTAAAAATCCCCAAATCGTATGTTTGCTGCTGCCACTTTGGAGTTTCTTTTGCCTTTTGATGTTTTTTGCAATGAACCTGTTATTTCAAGCTAGTACACTGTGAGTTTTGGGTAGAGAATTTGTACTTGACTTCGTGGCAGCCTAAGTGAGATTCTGCACAGATACAAAGCTTATGGCAGCAAGTGCTGCTCACATAGTGGATTTTTCTCACTGTAAATGATAACCTCTTACATGATGATTTAGTATTATGCTGCTTCCTTGAAAACTAAGGAAGACCCATAAGATGCTTGTGGAGATGGTATATTCTTACTTTGAGTTCAAAATGAATTTTGTATTTGCAGATTCACTTTTTATGTGAACTCAGTAAAACTTCTGTTGTTTATGGCTGCCTTCTTAGCAATTTAATTTCATACTTTATAAAATCTGTTAATTTTTTGGCCTGGACTATGCTGCTGTTACAGCAGAGTGCAGTTATGGGGTTCAGGGTGTGGTTTGTTGGTAGCAAATCCAGTCTAATTCTTCTATAAAATCATTAAAGTCTCTCTAGAAGCTGGAGGAAGTTGTTCCAAGTGGATTTTTTCAGCTATGATGGCCACACTTGGCTTGTTCTAGCTTGAGTTCATCTTTGACCAGCTTTGGGTAATTACTCTGCTAATAGTTGTTCTGCTTAATTTGTTGGGTTTCTCCTGCTTTTTGTATCCCATTACTTTTTTGTATTGGACAGGGAGCAAATTTCCTTCTGAGCTAAACAAGCAGAGATCTTTTTGTCTGGACTTGTATTTCTTTTTGTTTTGATCTGTCAAGCAGTTCAGTTTGATAGTAACGTGACGTTTGATTTTACTTGATTTATCTTAAGGAAGGAGCAGCTTTGACCTCTCCCAGATTGCTGAGAGACATGATCTAAGGTGATTGTGTTACAAAGCCTCAGGAATCTCTGAATTACATTTTGTCACGTCGTTATAGAAAACAAAAATCGCTTTTTAGCAAAATGTTCAGCTGAATCCAGGATTCTGGGTTCTGACTGCACTTGGAAAGTTGTTTCTTGAAGAGAGGAATGTGTGCTATTTTTATTTTATTACTTTAATATATATTTGCATTTCCCAGAAACATCAAGAATCCCAGCCAAAATGGTCAGTTGCCTCTGAAATGGTTTTTATGAAAGACAGAGTGTATCCTTTGCTCATCCCAGATCCTGAAAAGGGAGAGTATTCAGCACCTGTAGGACCTGAAACATGGGAGTGCCGCCAGCCCGGTCTGCCTGGGGCCCCAGCAGCTTCTCCTCCCCGAGAAGAGCTCCTGAATCACCTCGATGAAATATAGAGATTATCAAACTAAATTCCCCTTTCACACCTGCATTTAGTCTGCAGCCCGGTGCCTGTAACAGATGCTGTCTCTGTTAGAGGGTTTGGTATTTTGGCGTGGCTGTGGTGTTTCCTATGGAAAGCCCAGGGAGTGTGGTTGGGTGGTTGCTGCCCTGAGCTGGCCTTGCTGATGCAAGTCCGTGTGTCTGTGACACTGCAGCAGCAGACCCCAGCCCTGCAGGCTGCTCCCAGGAGCTCATTCCCGTGCTCCTGCAGCCCTGCTGCTGAGCCAGGGCTGGAGAGGGGCTGAGTCCAGCATGGGGAGCTGCCTCTGGGGCAGGAGGGCTCAGCTGGGGTGGCTGGCTCTGCCTCTGGAGCAGGGCCCTGCTGACCTGCTGAGGAGTCTCGGTCACTGGTTTGGCTTTTGGCAGAAACTCCAAACAAAAAAATCTTTGTGGGAGGAATAGAATCACTCAAGGCCTGTCCTCTGTAACACTGGCGAGGAGGGTCTGGGGCGTGATGTCAGGTTTGCCACAGTTCAAGGTGCTGCGGGGTCAGAGCTGAGAGAGCCTGACCAGGGGCCCAGCCTTTGGAGCCAGTCAGGTTTAGGGACAGCCCAGGGGGGCAGAGCCCCTGAGAAAGGAGGGAGTCCTACAGATCTTAATCCTTACAGCCCTCATAATGCAAACTTAAAAGGAGCTGCAGGAGTTTGTGGGTGCTGGAGTGAGGGTGGCTCTGTGTTCCCTTTGTATTTCCATCCTGGCCTTTGTGCCTCCTCTTCCTTATGCTTTGGTCTCTCCTTGCGTCAGTGCATATTTGAGGTGTAAAAAACAACAAGCAATTCCGTGGCTTTGGTTTAGAAGAGGCGCAGATGTTGGCTCGTCTGTGGCCCTGTGAAAATACACCAGTGTTCTTGCAGAAATCTGTGGGAGACTTGCTTGTGGGTGGAGAGTTTTCATTCTGTTCGTTTCTCCTCCTTGTTGCAGAATGTCAGTGCAGCATCAGCTCCCTCCTTTATCTCTGTTGCTTGGCTGGTGGCAGCGACAGAGCTTTGTAGACTCAGAAAGCAAAGCAGCATTTAGAAAGTTTACTGGAAATTACTGTGAAATGGTGCCTAGAAGTGGCTATGTCAGCTTATGAAAGAAGCTGATGTGGGATGCTTAAAACCATCTAGCTTGTCATTTTTGGCTCTTGTTAAAACCTGCAGAGTTGTTATGGCCAGGATGTATTAAAAATATGCATGGGACAAGGTTGGTGTAGCCTGACAGTATCATTTCTTACTAGAGTAATTAATACAGCTGAGAAAAAGCACTATGTACCTGAGACTTTACCTGTATCATGCTTTAAGCCCATATTTATCTAAAAAAATGCAACTTTGTCTGCCTGGAACCCTTGCTTATTATGTAACAGAATCGCTTAAAACAGTTTATTTGAGGAAAGTCTGTATGTTGGATGTATGCAAGGATAATCTGTAATATGTAGAAAAAAGGCATCATTTCTTCTCTTCTGCTGACACAGATTTCTCCTGGCATTAGGAATCTTTGCAGTTAATAATAATAATAAAAAAAATCTTACTTTTCCAGAATGAGTTTGCTTTACAAAGGAGTTAATGGTTTTATAAGTTGTGCAGCGTGATGCTGTCCGTGCAATTCAATACTTTTGTTACTGGGAAACTGAAGAGAGAAATACAGTTTGCCCATAGAGCAAGGCTCATATTTTTTACCACAATAGAGCAGAAATTAATTTGTTTTAGTTCTTTTACTGTCCTTAATGACTTCAGCCTTGGAAAGACAGACCATGCAGTACTGGTAGCAAAGCAAGCTGTACTGCAAAATGTGGTCAGGCAAGAACAATTAACAAGTTCATAAACACTGGACCAACTGGCCATGCTGGGTTTTCTTTTTGAGGAAAGAAGATCAGTAAACTGGAACTTAATCTTTCTTTGTAGGTGAAATCTGTGATAAATCTGCTGTTTGCTGCCTACACAGGGGACGTTTCTGCACTCCGGAGGTAAAAATCATTGGGGTTTGGGAACAGGATGCTGCTTGTTTGGTTCCTGCTGTTGTTGATTTAGGAACATGCACATGCACTGTGTCTGTGTGGGGGACATGGAGCTGCATGAGCTAGAGATTGAGTATGTTCACCCAAAACCCAACCATCAAAAAGAGTACCCTCACACTATCTTGAATCCCACTGTGTTCCTTTTCTTTGGATCACAGTAAAATAATTTCTTTAACCAATTTTTTTATAGTACTGGCAGAAAATCCTACCTGTACTCTCACCTGCTTTAATACTCAATTCTGAAAGTGCCACAAAAATTCAAGTTGGAAAATGTACATGGTTATTGGACAGGTTAGGACATCAGCTTTGCTTTTTAAATCTGGAAGAGAATCTGGCAAAATTTAAAGTAATAATGGTAGGAGACTAAATAAACATTAATTTGGCTAGAATATATCTAAATATAGTTAGTGGGTGGAAAAGTGTGTATAGTTCAATTTTGCTCTCCCATGGCACCATAGTGTGAAGCAAGAACTCTCCAAATCCCTTAATGCTGCTCAGGATTTTCAGACTTGGGAGACTTACTGGGATTTTCTCATCTGGTATAAATTTCCGTTGCCTTATGTGGCTTAGCTTGTCCGTGTACCATTTTAAATGAGGTGTGTTGACTGTTATGTTTCCTGCAAAGATGCTTTATTTTTCTTCATGACGACTAAAGAGCAGAAAAAAAGAGGCACTAACGTGGTTTTTAGAGCCAAAGCCCCTTTCATTATCAGCAAAGATCCGATGTGCTCGTGATGCTGCTTACATCCTCTTGTGGCAGAGCGATACTGTTCCATGCTAGTTTAGTAACGTGCTTTAATTATGGAAGACTTGCCTCTGCAACCTCTTTTATTTTATTTTGTTTTTTAAGGTTTGCTCTGTCAGGAATGGATATGGAGCAAAGAGACTACGACTCACGGACAGCCCTGCATGTGGCGGCTGCAGAAGGTACTGTCTCCTCACACAGCATTTGCTGTCTGTCTGTCTGCCTGTGGGAGGGGGCCAGCTTGCTTTAGAACATCTTTGCTGTCTCTGTGTGTCTGCTTTTGTCTGTACATACATGGATATATAGAAGTACATGCACTCACAAAACTGCTTTTCTCGTAGGACATGTGGATGTTGTTAAGTTTCTGCTGGAAGCATGCAAAGTGAATCCTTTCCCCAAAGACAGGTGAGTGTTTTTATTGCTGCTTTGGAGGAAAGATGCTCCAGTAGTCCCCATGAGGAGGAGGTGCCTGTCAAATAAGAGTGGAATGTATTGAGCCAGTCCACTGAAGCGGGGGGAATGGGATCCTACTGATTCTCTGTAGGTTCTGCAGACTGCGCAGGAATAAAAAATGAACCGCTAAGCCCTTTTTCAAATAATTTCATTATTTGAAAGGTTATGCTCAGCTTAATGAAGTAGTTCCACAGTTACTGAACTGAGTGTGGTCTGTGTGCTGAACTATTAGTGCAGTATGTAAAGAGCTAGATTTGAGGTGCTTTTTGGCTCTGTGCTTAACGTGATGATCTTAAAAATACTGTGCTGCTTTTTGTAGGTGGAATAACACTCCTATGGATGAAGCTTTACATTTTGGACACCATGATGTTTTCAAAATTCTTCAAGAATATCAGGTCCAATACACGCCATCAGAGGATAACAACGATGGGAAAGAGAACCGAACGGTTCATAAAAATCTGGATGGCTTACTATAATCATCTTCAGCTAGATCCTAAGAATCAAATCACTTACCTATTTAATTGTGGTATGCATAAGTAATGAAGAGCGTGTGTGTTTCTATCTGATAGTGGTATATATTTTACAGAAGTCTCTGTTACTTCAGTGTTACGTTGCAGGAGTTTCTATACGCACAGGACAAATCCAATCTCTTCAAAAGAAACAAAACCAACTAAGAATCTCCCTCCATAATGTGAGCAATATTACCTCATGCTGCATATAATTGATGTATAAAAATATTTAGCTGTTGTTGGTTTTACTGTGCACTATTAATTTATTTTTGTGTTCTATGTGAACTCTAGTCTGTGGTCAGGAACTTTTCTGCTGAATTTTTGTTTCTTTAGCCTTCTGTTTCCAGTATGGCCAGGATGAGCCAGAGTACTGTCAGGTATGAGCGTCAGTGAGGTTTTTTGAAAGCTGAGGATGCTGATGTACATTTAGGCTGGGTGTGTTAAGTAAGGATCTGCACTTATCTTTGGGAAAAAATAGAGAAAAGAATTCCACACAACCTTGTTTACATACTATAAATATCACAGAGTATATAGGTGACACTTGTCAATGGTCTTAGAGATAGTCTTGTCAGGGAATGTGTTTTAAGGTTTGTTTGACCAAATGACGTAGGGGAGTGTGACTTGTAGCACCGGTGTGTAGTGGGATTTTTGTTTTGGGAGTGTTTCTCTCCGTTCCCTTTGTCTTGCCTCCCTCTTCTCTCTCTCCATGTTCAGCTGCTAAAGTACTTCCCTGTGGCTGGGGAACTTGGGTGCTTCCACTCCGTGCAGGTGTTCCTTGCAGGTATATTTGCACTACAGCAGAACCCCTGGGGGGCTGACAGGTGCTGCTCCTGGTGGCTGTGCCAGGAGCCAGCAAGGGCAATGGAAGTGCTGGAAAGGCAAAGAACTAAACCAAATACTACACGCCAATCTGAGCTCATTTAGGCTTGTAGTGAGGAACACAGATGGAGTGAAACAGCTTTAAGGAGCATAGAGCCAATCAAAATGGGAGCAGAGCAGGAGATAAGCCAGGTTTTTGGGTATGTTCTCTTCTTGCACTGCCATCAACCAGGGAGCAGGATATTGCATCACTGGGATTCCCCTGGTTTAGGACAGGAGTTCAGCACCAGGAGCACAAGTAAGTAAATGCCTTTTGTGGTGAACAGTGGAATTCAATTGTCTTGCCACTGAAGCCAGCGTGGCACGTGCCCCGTCATGGAAAACATAGATGCAGGTATTTGTAGTTCACAGAAGTCTAAAATTGCCACAGCTCCCTGTCCCACGTGCAATTGCTTCTGCCAGTACTGTGGCATAAAACCTCAGAAGTGAGCAGTCACTTAAGATATTCACAAAACACTACAGTTGTTGGACATAGGCAAGAATTTCAGCACAAGAGTTGTAGGCAGGAATCATTTAGCACATGGAAAAGGAGATTGTGCTTGAGAATTGTGTATATGGTGGTTTTTATCCTAGCATGTAGTGTACAAGTCATTAATAGGTCTCAGAGTTCAAATTTTCTGTGTTTTGGCACCAAAATCCTCTTGAAATAATGCCCAAATTCTTCCTAGAATGGCCCAAGCACTTTATAAAGATGATCTGAACCACATTACCCTCCTTTAGCAATGAGTACACTAAGGCTTGGAGAGAAGTAACTTCTCCAGAGCGACCCAGCAGGTCAGTATAGTTGAGAATAAATCCTTTCAAGTTCCTGTACAGTCTCTCGTTGAAATGCCATACTGCCTCCCTGCAGGGAGGACAAGCCACATGGAAAAGTGCTTGGTACTCATCACAAGCAGTGACTGTCTTCATGATGGTGAAATCTTTGAAGAGTCTGAAAGTCCAAAGCCCTCAAATAGCATCTCAAAGCTGGCTGGCATGGTTATCAAACACTTTTTCTCAAGAATCCTACTGTTCTTAAGCTAGTTGGGTTTGTTTTTTGGTTTGGGTTTTTTTGTTGTTCTTCTGAAGATCAGCTGTTTTTCTGAAGGCTTTTAACCCGTTCTCTTCACATCCTGTGTCACAGCCACCCCTGTTGTAACCAAGAACTAAATGAAATGGCCTCTGGCTCCTTGTTGAGCCACACCAGTCACTGGGTAGCACAAGGCCTCTTCTCTGCTGCACTCTGATCTAAAGTCCAGCATCTTTTCTCTGGCAACAGATTTATTGGCTTCAGTGTAAAGGAATATTTTCAGATGGATCCTAGTTCAGAATTACGAATGTCAGTGCTAATCTTCCCTATTTTCCCCCTATTACAACACATCCTATAGCTTCTCAGAAAAATACCTGATTTTGCTTTATTTAACTGACATTGCATTGTTCAAACTGGTGTTTTTAAACATAGGTATATTATATAGTACACATGATATAAACAAACCAAAACCAAAAGAAGGATTTTAACTGAGCTAACATTGAAGATCATAGCTGTTCCTCAACTTAATGCTTTCGTACCGAGTGCTTTTAGCCGGTCTTAGCTTCAGTGCATTTTTGCTGGTTAGTTCTAGTATTTTCTCATTGTGAGAAGATGGATTATTTTGTAATGTTCAATTCAGCAATGCAGCTATGTAGACATGGCATTATTTATAAATATATGCAGTACATTGGTTTGGCTGTTTATCATTCATGACACTGACATGTAGATTTTACAGTAAATAGCTTTTGGTTATCTTTATCAACGCTGACTTCCTTATGCTCCAAAGAAGATTCCCCCACTCCTTTGTTTTTATGTCATATATGTTTCTTCTGTATCACAACCTAAAATTGTTCAGCTAACTTAATGCTTTGTACTCAGAAATATTGTCGTAGTCTTAGCATTAATTAGCCTATCTTTGTGAACAAACTTTATTGTACCGGATTTTTTTGCTTCAGAGCTGGACTATCCGTGACTATATTTACTGGCAGTGTACTTCTGGTCATTGTAACTGACTGGGCTGATCTTGACTTTTAGATTCTGTATTGTGGGGACTAGACAGTGATGAATGTATTTCTAGCAGTTTCCCATGAATGAATCTAAACTTGAGCTGTACTGGTTCTGAAAATGAAAGTTATTTATTTTAAGAAATAAAATCCAGATAGTGTTGCTTTTTACAGCATAATAAATGGAAATACCAAGATGATAGTGGTGCTGGTGGGTTTTATTGGTTATCTGTGTGACTGCCATTGAAGTAAGTCTTCAGTCATGGGGAAGGCTGTCCAGGAAAACCTACTCTGGTCATTTCCACTGTGCAAAACATACAGGAAATCAGAATGCATTTATCTAATGTAGCCTTTTTCTGATTTTTGTTGGTGTTTATTTTGAAACCTACACTTCCAGAGCTGTGTCCTTTCACTGGCTGCTTTTTGTTAATGCTGGAATTCCTAAGTGGATTGGCCAGGAACTCCCAACAGCTCTAGCTTTCTCTTGCCTTACTCCTGCTATCCTTCATCACACCAACAGTTTCTTTCCTTTATTCTCTGTCTGGCTGTGCAGTTCATATAAAAGCCTGACAAGTGTGAGATGAGGGATTTTGTCACTTAGTTGCCCCAGAGAAAAACGATGCAGCACTGATCCAGCTTGGTAGCCCGCAAAGATGAGCCATAGATCAGTTATCCTACTGAGGACTCAAATTAGAAATTCAAATTCAGTTTATTGAAGTTTGTGTGGGGACAGAAACAAATTAATGAAGTGACAGAAGCAGTAATAAAACAAAGTTAACAGTCACCTTCTAAGAACTCTAGTGCAGGCAGACCTGCAACAATGCAGAGAATTAAAAGCTGCAATACTGCCTTGGGCTTCAGAGCTGTATCTCCTTAGTTGCACAAACGAGTTCAAAATGAGATACAGAGTAGTAAAATACTGACAGACACGTCCACTTTAAAATAGAAATGACGACAACACAAGAGAGAGAACAAAAGTGGCAACTAGCAGTTCCAGTTATTTAAAACATATATAAGAATATTCTATGGAGGAAAAATCACTGCCTCCAGAACTACCGGCTCTGGAAGGACCAACCTGTGAATAAGGCCACTGCTTTAACTCTCACAAAACTGAAGTATAAAAGTAATAACATGTAGAACATGAATACAAAGCATAGCTCAAAAAACAAGTAACTTGGTTTTTGTATTAGCAACAGATGCACATTCAGCTAGTTACAGCAAGATAAAGGCATTAAGTCACCACTTGCTATTTCCTGTAGCACTGTTAATCTCAATAACCCAGGGCACCAAAAATAAGTCAGTTTGGCTTTTATTTAAATTCCTGTGTTGGCAATGCTTTCATTTAAAATACATGTGTTACCTGCTCTAGGTCCTTTGATTTTTCTTTGAAGCTTTTGCAGGGGGCACATCAGATGTCTTGGGCACAACACACCAAACTGAACCAGTCCTCTACTTCCCAAACAGCAGCTGATGGGTCTGGAGAGGCTTTGGGAGGTCACCTTGTCCAAGCCCCTGCTCAGGCAGGGAGGGCCCCCACAGTGGGTGCCCTGTTCCTGTCCCTGGACAGGTGGGGTGCAGCACGAGTGCTCTGCAGCCCCTCTGCTCAGCTCCATGCTAATTAGCAGCCTGCACTAATAGGTACCCTTAAAGGGAGAGACCAGCTGCCTAGAACAGCCTCGCCTCTTGAGTTGTTAATTACCTTCCAACCTGCTGAGAAACAAACCTGTTCCTCCGCTAGTGGAAGCACAGCTTCATCCTTTAAGTACTGCACACTGCATATCCTGCAGCCACTGCTCTGGATAAACTGTAACTTCTTCACCCTCCTGTGCCTTACCCCTAATTACAAACCCACTTCATTAGCAAAGCCTGTAGAAGCTTTTAGCTATTCAAATTAACAGTTAAATAAATGCCCCGGTTCATAATGCACGAGAAAACTGAGTTCCATTCCACCTGTTACAACCTAAATGGGGTCTGTATTATGGCAAAAGTTAGGAGTGACCAGATCCCAGCCTCGGCAGACTAAGCACAGTTAACAAAAACATACTTCAATTCCTTTTGCACTCTTTAAGAGTAGGTTCTCATTTTGTCTTATGACTCCAGTCTGCAGAGGCTTTAGTCTTGATTATACACCTTGGGTTGCAAGCTTAGCATATGCCAATGCAGCTTGAAGGTGGTGTCCTAAGAAATGCTTTTTATGAGAGAGATTGTGTGAAACATCCTACACAAGATTAAGCCTTAGGAAAACTGCAGAAATGAAATGCAGGTAACATTTTGCGCTTTTGCTCTCTCAAAGTGCCATGCCCAGAAAAACTAAAAGCACAACAAACTTCAGCAGCACAGGGATTTGGTGGGGCATGTAGCTGTAGAGTGTTTTGCAGACAAAAATTGAAGGTGTAAGCTTTCTGAACAGAACCTCTGCAAAAGAACCAGCTTTTCTTTGAAGCCTCCTGTGTACAGTCAACTGTTTTAAATGTTTAACTAATTCCTTTAAACAATGAATGCACGTTTCTCCTATCACTGTCATTGAGGAGCTCACATTCCCATCCTGCTCTTCCTCCACTCTGGCACGGAATCTTGCTAATTAAACAAAGATATGCACGTAAGGAGGCTACTCAGGCTGCTGCTGTTGATACTCCCATTAGCTAAAATTGCTACTGCACCTTCAGGTTGAGAAACCAAGGAAGTGAAGTGTGTCCCCAAGGCATTGACTACAGCACAGGATGTGTGAAGCGAATCGGCCGTGCTAATGACGCAGGGAAAACTCAGCCAAAGCTCAGAGCTGAATGTGTGTACACATCTGCAAGGAGAAAAGGAAACCTCCATGACACAGGCCGAGCCCTAGTTCCCAAGTCTTTGCTCTCCACAGAGCGTGACCACGTTCTGCCCCAATCACACCTGATTCCCATCTTAGGATTCAACTACTCAGGGTGGGCAGTGGGAGGGATGACTTTAACTTGTTTCTTTTTCTGAAGCACACCCTGCAAGGATGGCACTGCTCTGTTCACAGGAAGTACCAGCACTGGCAGGGCAGCACTTCCAAATTGCACTCCTGCTCCGGGCCCTCCCCACACAGACCCCACAGGAAGCACTACTGTGATCCTCCTTCCTTCCCATCTTCCCTCCACCTGCAAGGCACACACAAGAAGCTTTGCTCTCCTGTTCTTCACCCCCCTCCCTGCAGACAAGTGGAAAAAACAACTGCTGGCAATCCCAGTCTAACTCTGGATCCCTAGCTTTTCCTATCCATGTGAGGAGATGTGTTCTCAAGTGCTTGCTTAGGTGTCTGAGGTATGTCTGAAGGGGGGGAAAAAAGGGGAAAAGCAAGTTCTCACTCAACCCCCTGCTCCAGGCTGTTTCATGATACGTACCACAGTATCAATGTCTGCTGGGTCCACCATCCGAGACACCTCATCAAACTCCTCGGGAGACATGGGGAGCAGGTTTTCTGGAGACTGGAGCCTGGAAGGGTGGCTGAGGGAGAAGAGCAGGGGTTCAGCATCACTGAAGGAATGAGGCACAACTGGGCTACCCTGTCTGGCTCCAAGGCCCAAAGGGCCACTAAGGAGGCCTCTTGTGAAGAAGAGCCTGGCTCTAAATGAAAACTCAGGCTATTCAGGGGTGCACATCCTAACCAAAGAAGTCCAACAAGTCTTTGAGAACGTGCTTTTCAGGAAATTACTTGCCAGTACAACTACCTGCAAGTTTATAGGGTTTATACCTAAAAATGGTGTTTTGAACACAGCACTGCATTAATGTGTTGTGATCAGATTCTCAAAGAGGAAAGACTTGACAGGGGCACCTACAGGTTAAATACTCTGAAGAAGCACGAACTACAGCTAAAAACTTACGATCGGTTCTTAAAAATCCAGCATTTTTGTGGGAACTTACACTTCAGATACAGAGATTAACTCAGTCTTGATGTAGCCGTTTCCCTTGGGACCATCCAAATCCATTGGCTCTGGTGCTTCAAGGAGAAAAAAAAGCTTGTGGAGTTTTTTTTTCAGCAATTTTATGTCACATTTTCATCTTTATTATACCAAAAATATAGCCTATGACCCAGATAATGTGCAAGTCTCTCTGTCGTGCAGTTTACAGCACTATGGTTAATTTATTCCATTTTTAGTCAGTTTTCCCTTTCCTCCTATAAAAGATGGCAAAGAAACCCCTCCCCTAACCAGGCACGGTCGGGGCTGCTAGTGGGAACCTACATTTCTGAAACAGCTCACGGGCTCACATGACAGCTGAGTTGGAGGGCCAGTGACAATTAGGGGTTTCAGTTTTTTGATCTGATTAGATCTCATGTTGTGCCTCTTTGTTAACCTCTAAACATGGGACAGGCTGCCAAGACATTGAGGCCAACTGCTCCCCTTCTTTGCACGCCACAGAAATGGTACAGTGCCCCAGTAGTTCAGGAACAACCAGACAAGCTAAAAGACACAAGCCCCTCACAGCACTCACCCTCCTTAGGCCTGGAGTAGTATTTGCCAAAGGCGTTGTCTTTGGGTATGTTCGGGTACAGGAATCGCAGCGGGTTCTCAGGAATGTTTTCAGCTGCCATCACTTTGTAATTGCGGATGATATCAGGGAAAGTCACAGCAGAGAGCTCCTTCTTGGTGTAGGGTTCTACTGAGTGGAACTGGAGCTCTGCAGAGGAGAGAAGCAGCAACTCTTAAAGGTGGTTTCAAGGTTTTTTCTGAAAGAGTCCAGAAAAGCTGCAGCTACTTCCCCAAATTCAGAGTCCACATGAGCAAAAGGCTTGCCTGAATGACACCTACATTGCTGCAGTAAATATTTCACGCCTGTCAAAGGGAGCATAATTGTTCTGTGGGGTAGGGAGGCACGGGGGATTAAAGCACACAGTGATGGTTCTTGGCGTGCTTTGTATTCAGAATGACTGGTGTGGCTTGTCCATGGAAATTAACTGCAGTATTTCATTAAGTGCAGTATTTCATTAACTAATTCAGGTTTTGCTGCCTTTTTAACCTTCTTCCAAATTATGTAATTCAGACTCTGCTGCCTATTAGGAAGTTTGATCCAAATACACCACTTGAGGCTTTTATGAATCATCAAGAGACACAGATAAGCCTTCCTGAATGCTCCAAATACTATCAACCTTTTACTTAACTTTTGGATGTCTCAGGTAGCAAAGGGAAGAAGTCAGACAAGTACATTCAGCAGTTTCTCTTCCACCTGCTGCCCTGATTTGGGCTCATCAAAGTGTCAACAGCTGCCCCATGCTGGCAGGGGGGGCTGTGTAATTAGTGTGGTAAGGGGAGAGCCCTGACTGGGTACAAGGGAGGTTATAACTTTCTGCAGCTGTGATGGCTCCAAGCTTCCTCAAGATGAGAAACGAGTCCAGCTCACTCTTTCAAAGAAGCAAGCTCTTCATTGATCCTTTTGAACAACGGGAGGAAGGAGAACTGCTTAGAAAATGAAGTATGTAATTTACCTAGGCAGAATGTGGGAAGGCAAGAACAAAAGCTCCATTTGGGTTTGGAAAGAGATGCAGGTGTGTGTGTACTAAAGGCTGGGAGAGAGCTGAAGGAGGCATGGAAGACAGTCCAGGCAGTTTTTCCTACCCAACTTCCAGCACAGAAGCAGAACCTGGGAAGTGCTAGCTGAAACCTTGACCAATTCATTGTGTGGTTTGAGTTACCCCAAGTATGGTGTGTCCCTGCTACTGCTTGTGCCCCCCTGCTGCAGGGGTGTTGTGCTGGTCCTCAGGGTGGAGGAGAAGGGCATAAAGACTTCTCGTTCTGATGCAAGTACATGAACAAAGGTTCTCTGCTGCTGACTTACCATTCTGAGATCCCTCTACCCAAGTAAAGGTGATTGCTCCCTCCCTGCTGCTTTCACTGAATCTCAGTAAAAATGTTCCTGGGCTCTGGTCCTTCAGTAGAGCACGTTCTCTCTCTTTGCTGATGAAACCCATGATGCAGCTGTAATGTTGAAAAGAAAGAGCTGAGTTACTCCTCAACATAAAACCTAAGCTGTGCTGGGCTAGCTAGGAAAACTAAAAAGCTTTCCTCACTTAAAAAAGATGAGTACTGCTGAAAGCTTCATGAAGGCTTTGTCCCGTGAACAGCTGGCAGCAGGACTGACTGACTGGCTGCAGTCAGGTGGTGATTCATGCCCCTTGGCTGCCATGAATCACCACAGCTTCCCTCAGCACTCTCACTTTCGCCTGGGGGCTTATACAAATATCTTTCTGAACTTGGAACAAAAGAGATTGTCCATTTTGCTGTCAAAGCTGGGCTGTGCAAGCAGAACTGAAGTTGCATGTGTGTAACAAGGTCAGATCCCAGCTAGCAGTTAGCTTTAGCTTCAAAAGAATGCTAAGGAACAGTTGTTTCTCCTTTTTGGCTGATGAAACAAACTTTGCTAGCTGCCAGATTACACTCTTAGAGGTGTGGGGTTTGCTTTGGTCCCTGTGCATGTTTTCTAGAGGAGCTGTTAAGCTTGTGTGACTGATTCACTATGCTCAACAGATGCTATTACATGGACAAGGAGGCTGGTGTGGTAATTATAAGAGATTGATTGATTTGGACAGGTACTGGGGAGGGAGCTGTTCAAGTCAGTACTAGGGTATAACCCTGGCCAAGCCCCACCTGTTTGGTTTTGGTTGCTTTGTTGGTTGATATTTTGCTTTTGATAGGGTTTTTTTTTTTGTTTTTTCAAAGGTCAGAACTTCTCTGCTTCTTATTCCTCAAAATACTCCATCAATAATGAACTTTTGAGTACTATGACTGTCCTTGTGTGCATTAAGTTAGGGAAAGAGGGTTTTGCACAAAAAAACACTAAATAATCATAATTTTGCTTAGAATTTCAGATGCTGTAAACTGCCCTGTTTTACGGGGTTTGGGGGTTTGATTGGTGAGTTTTGTGTTTTGGTTTAAATACCATGCTTTAGGTAACAAATGCATTCAGCAGTCAATATCCTGTGTATAAGGAAGTCTTTTGCCTTCCTATCTCTCAAGTATGAAGAAAGGCAAGTGTTCTTGAGGCTGTATTACCCTTTTGTATACAAGGGGAGTCTCTGCTATTCAAGCCTGTACCAAATCCACATGTAATCCCAATCCCAGAACTGACACTCTGCTTCAGTAATGGTGGCAAATATTCCCACTGCACTGCAGCCCCCTCATCAAAGAAATGGGGAGGTTTGGGGCAGTGAAACAAGGCTTTGAAGAACTCTCCTGGACCTGGGGGGGGTAAAAATGTGAAGCCCACTGCTGAATGTAGCAAGACAAAGCAATCCTGCTGCTGTAGATCCTGCAGAACTGTGGGATACTCCACTGTCAGTGTGCTGTTTGACGAGGTTTCATAATGTGGCTGAAGCTAAAAGGCAGGATTGTGACTTTGGATAAGCCTAGTTTGGGCAGAATTACTTCTGAAATCGGAAATCCCAGAATGAAAAGTTTACTAAACCAGTATTAAAGGGCAAATGGAACTGTGTTCCCATCTGGCAGAGTCCCTCTACTTAGTAATAGTCTTAAAATAAGTGAAGACTGCTGGGTTCTGGGCCTGTGCAGGCACAGGCATTCCAAGTCTGGCTGCTGCCACCTCCAGGCAGCTCACACTAACTCTCTTTGGGCAGGCAGTTTGGTTTTTTTAAAATCATATCACTATGACTTGTACGTCCTTGTGCTTCAGTTTTTCTTGGCTGTGTTCTAGGATGTGGAAAGAACTGACTTACAGTGGGAGCAGAGGCAAAACAAAATATAATCTAACATTCAAAGCCCTGCTCTGTGACTTAAATGGGACAACTCAGTCACCTGACGTTCCTGCTTCTAGCAGTTGCCACACCAGAGGTTTCCTCAATACTACAATCCACTTGCTTCAGATTCTTCTGGTTTCAAGTTCCACTCTCTGCACAACCAACCACCCAGCAGCTGAGGGTGCAACTGCTGGCCTGAAAGTGAGGTCTGAGGCAATGACCACATCTTTAACTTCACTCAGGTCTTACCCATCATTCCAGAGACACAGGAGATGTTTCTTAATAAGCTCCAGGATTCCCTCTATCCACAGCCAAAAGGGGAAATTTTTATCATTTATGTTTTCCTGAAATTCAGAATATGGAAAGGCAGGGATGGGAGTAGGGAAAACAGGGATAATGAGACATGAGTTTCATTAAGCAGAGAGGAAAGCAAGGTTTCAACCCTGCCACTGTCTACTTGTTCTTGTGTTTTTCTTTTCTTTTCTCCCACCCTCCCTATATTCTCTTATGACTCTTTTTCTGTCTCTCCAGGACAGGAACTATTGGTAATGAAGCATGTACTGAATCTTAAGGCAAGAGGAGAATGAGAAAAATGCCTGTCTGAGCCTCCAGTACCCACAAATATGTGATCCATCACCTCTCACATGCAGTAACACTGGTCTAAGAGCAGAAAAAAGGACCTTGTTCCCTGCCTGGGTGCTATCCTTACTGAGTTGTTGGACATGCAAACCCATTCCATTGGGGTTTTTAACTGGGCTGGCTAGCAGAAGATTTAGAGACACTTTCTGTTGAGACTTGGATCTCAATTTCTCATGAGACATCCACATTGATGAATTTCAGTGCTTGTAGGTCACCAGAGCCTTGCTCTTCCCCTGGAGTCTGCTCCTGGTTGCTGTGATCGCCTACTTATCTGTATCAGTTTAGGGTCTAAAGCTAAAGAAAATATGAAGAGCCCTCCTGTCTTGCTGCAGCCAGGGCTGTGAAATTGCATGGTGTGGCTCTCTGTCATCATACTGACCCTCTCGGCCACCCCGTGTTAATCCTCACCCTAATCCATTTGCTCCTGGCCTGGGAAATGTCCTTCAGTAAGATACAGAAGAATTGTTCATCTTGCTGATTGTTTTGTTTACGTTTTCTGTAATAGTCAAAATGGAGAACTATTCTATTAATAGCAGCTGCATTAATAATAATGAAGGTGCTGTGTTTGAAAGATACATTTTTTTTTCCTATGGAGTTTACATGGATCAAAAGCAGTCTCAAAATCATCTACTCCTTGCCATTGCAAGCTCTTTTGCCTCCTTCTGCTGCTACTTTAACCTTGCCACCAAAGCCTCCCATAACTATGTAAGGTCTAGAATAATGAGAGGATCCTACTGAGAAAGAAGGCACCCTGGGGGGAAAAACAAACAAAAAAAGCCCAAACAAAATCCACAGTAAAGTAAGATGAGACCCCCTCTTCCATCTCAGCTTTTAAAACTGAGCTCATACCTTGCAGAATCTTGTCCAAGGAATAAGGCCATCCTGAGATCCTCCGTTTGTTGGCCCTGAACACAATACATTTTACTTCAGTCATGTTCCATAAGTTACTTAGTAAGGCTAGAAGTACTTAGAAAACCAAGTTCTGAGTTATTATTTGGAATTCAACTGTTGAACTACGAAAGAAAAGGAAGGGCAGGCTGCTGTGCTTTCACAGCTAGTGCAGGGGAGGGTGCAAAGTTCCCTCTGGGAGGTTTTACGATAACCAGATCTGTGTGAGCAGCCCTTGCGTAATGGGAGCCAATCCATCCTGACACTTCCTGTGCTGCGCTGCACCAAACACTTGCCAGCTTCAAAATGCTTCCAGGAAGGAGGCTGAATCCTTGCATAGTTCTTGCCTGCACAAGAAGACTGCAGCCCACAAGCTCCTCTGCAGGGGCTCAGCAGACCCTGCAGTATCTCTCTAAGATTAAGCACTTTACTACCTTGATTCTGGTGACCTGCAGGCTTTTGCCCCAGAAACTCTTGACTCCCAGGTCTACCCCAAACACAGACTCATCTTACTCCTGTTGCAACTGTTTCCCCCAGCCTTGTTTTTATGTCCACAGTGTTTCATAACCATATCCAAACCACAAAGAAAAGTCCTGTGCTGTGACTACAGTAGCTGGAGCTTTGCAGACCCTGACTGTAGTCAGAGCCAAATTCTTTCCATTAATGATCATGCTATGGCTTCCAATAAATATGCTTTTCTCCGTCATTTTTCTGAAAATGAACTGGGTTAGGGAGCTTGTTACTGATACTGCTTGGTGTTAAGAGATCAAGATTCTGTCAATTTTCACATTGCAAAACCAGCTACAACCAGGTTGTAGCCTGGCACTCTGCTAGTTCTGTCTCCTCCTTGCATTGAGCAATCCTGAATCTACAGTGTTCAGCAACCAGGATTTTTTCAGCTGTGTGATATTTTTATCTACAGAGGTAAGATGTAAGGAGCAAGCCTACCATTACCAGAGCTCGACAAAATTCCTGTAGTTCTGACATGCACATTTGCCATAGAAATATATCACTGGTCTCCTTGTGTTGGTTAATTAAACAAACAACAACAAAAAAATCATTCTCCTTGTAGAATTTTGAAAAGTAATCTATTAAAAATTAGCAGCTTTTTGTCAGATCTTATGTCTTGGGGGAATTAGAGAGTGGAATGCTGTACTTGCCACCTAGACACACTAAACTCAAATACCTTTTAAATATAACTTTTTCCTGAAACTTAAGGTCGGTGAAATATACTGAATCAACAGTATTTTTCATCTAGAGTCTACTGTGCAAAATCAGTAGCAGTGGCAAGTGCCCTGCCTATTCAGGCAAACTGCAAGGAGTTTGTTTCCAAACCCCATGGCTGATGAGGCTTTTACTAAGGACACTCATGTGGGAGATAATTCTATTTGATATCGTTTAGCAGTTCCATAGTGTTTGCATGTTGACATTACAACTGTGTTTATGCAGAGTGAATCCCCACTGCAGCTCAGGGCATGCACGAAGTTAAAATAAATGGAGGTGGATTTAAAAACAAAACCCAAAAGATGCCAAGAAACATCCACTTCAAAGACTGACTAAACACGAGTGTTACTTCAAAAGGCAGAATTAGGCCCAACTGGTGTTGCTCTAATGCATAGAACTCCCAAGTTAGAATGGCAGATTTTTTTAATGACATGATCTCATTTACAAACTCTGCCATACTGAAAAGCGGAAAATACTTAATTGCTACAAAGTTGTATTGTAGAAGGGGAAAAGGTGTGAGAGGAAATGAAAACTTAAAATAGGTTGCAGGAAAAGATGCAGAATTAGCTTCAACTGAAACAGGCCATCTGTGATGAAAGCAGACCATACCAAGAAGCTTCTCTCCCAGCATGCTCAGCTGATCTGCATTAAGTCCTCTCTTTGTTACAGAAGAAAACTGCCAACTCAGAACTTCAGAAAGCTTAGACCACTTTGCACAAGGCGGATTCAGAAAGAAGGACAAGTTCTAGAATGAAACAGAAAAATACAAGCTACATAATACAAGTAAACATTCATTTTGGAATGCCACTTGAACTTATAAAAGTGTATTGTTGCCAAAACAAACTCCAGATTTAAGAATGGATGTCAGCTTGAGAAGAAGCTCTGCAGAAGCAGGCAGCTATTCTTCCAGGCACTCTTTACTAGGAAAAGCAATCTCTGGGGCTCTGGGTATGTCTTCTCCCAGTGGGCAGAATTGCTGGATTACTCAATGCACCATAATTGAGTTCTTGATTGTTCATTTGTCATAGTGTATATCCTGAATACATCCTCCCCTAATCTGGGTTTCAAACATTGCTCTGTTTAGGTCAGGGAAGTTGCTGCCCCTCTCTACCCCTGAAACTCAGTAAGAGTCATCTGCAGAGCTAAAATGCAGCAGCCACTTGCATACAATGCTTGAAAATTACATATAGTACCTGATAAAATATTTTTTTCCTGCAAATACCTTGGGATCAGTAGACAGCATGTTGAACCACAAGATAGAAGCCCATCCACTGGGAAGCTGGCTCACATTTGAGATCACAACAATGGGAAGGGATGTGGTCTGAAAGGGGCACAAAAGGAAACATATCAGGTTACCCTGCACTGCTGCCACAATCCTCCTTGAAATTATTCACAAACCCATTTCCATTCTAATTCCCTGCTTGCACAGTCTTGACTTTTTCAATAGAGGTTGGTATGTAGGGGAGAAAATATCAGTATGATGAAATACTAGAAAGAACTTGGGTAATTTTTATCTAATAAAGACTTTAATGTCAGTTATGACAGCACTAATAGTGACAGTAGAGTTCATAGCACACTGCTTCTGAAATAAATGTAAACTGATAACCAACCCTGTGGTTTAAGCCCTCTAGGTATCAGACACTTTTGCAAAGCGCATCTATTCTTATTTACCCAGAGATCTGACAGCATTCTCTCTCTGTCTCTATACACAGTTGTGAAGTGTCATTCCCATACTTTGAAATAACTGAAAGTGCTTGATATCCCAGTACTTAAAAAAAAGAAAAAAAGAAAACAAAAGAGAGGAAAAAAAAGTTAAGATTGTCAGCATGAGTGACACACAGGAATTGAGGTCCGTCTGTTTCATCTAAGACATACCTCTAGGTCTATTACCAAACCAGGCTGGCACAGCTGCGTCTCAAAACTCAGAGAGTGAAGCTCTTCTGTTACAATGAGAGGACCCTTCAAAAAAAATAAAGGAAAACTTTTCAGGGACCGAAAACTCCTAGGGTGAAGTAGTGGGGCTTTATTATGGGGAAAACTCTTTTTTGCCCACAGTCGTGCTCTAGACCTCAGTAAGAGCTTACAGATCAAAGTCAAGTGACAGTGCTGACTTCCTAGAACTGCCTCTCCAGGCATGTGTTTTTTGGTTTTTTTGTGGCTACTACCACCTATAAGCCACAGAAAAATCAGTGCTTGCCAGGAAGTCCTGTTAAAGGTAGATGCCAGTGTGGGAGAGTCCCTCACTGCCATTCTGGCTGTAGTTCTCCTTGCAGACTGTTCCTAAATGGATCCCTTTGTAGAAACACTGAACTCCTCTCCTATGATCTCTCATCCCATGTGTGTCTTCATGGGTCTGATCAGAGAGCACTGTCTTAAATGAATGCCTTGTTAGTATTATGCTAAAACTTGACAAAGAAAAGGTTAGTGCTGCTTACCTCATTTGTTCTGCTCCCTGCATTTTTCTGTTCTTTCAGTTGCTGCAAACGAACAAAAACCTCTGTCACTCGTTTATGTCAGCCACAAATGGAAGTGGTAGAGGAGGTTTGCATGCTCCACTTGCTCAACTGTATGCAAACTTGCTGCACTAGTGCCTGATTCTATTTGGCTCTAAGCTGTGGGAGCCAAAGGATTAAACTGTAGGTAACTACTACGCCTTTATAAACTGTTCATCTGTGAAAAAAGATATTGCACAGTTATGATGCAATGCCTTTATGTAAGAGGCCTTTTAAGAACAGAAGCAGTATGAAATCAGAATCAGATGGAATACTGGTTTATCAAAGAACCCCTCTGAATAGGATGGTAAACTCTAAGCAGTCTCAGTTGTGGTCAATGAAGAGAGAGTTCCATGTTCCCTGGTCCTGGACTTGCATTTTTCCTTTCCTGTGGTAGGAAGGAACCAATCTGTTCCCTCACAATGTGCAGATCAGAAGTGTGGTACAGTCTGCTGAAGGCACTGACTTCCTTGCAGCTGCCCACTCCTTGACAATTTTCATCTTCCAGACTCAGAGCTCTTTGAACTATTCCAAGCTTCCCTACCTGTGGGCCTTCCTCTGAAAGGCCCAAACCAGCCTTTCTAGGCTTTTTTAACTTCCTCCTACAAAGAACCCATTGCAGCAAAATCTGTATAGCAGAAAATAGCCTTGCTTGCATTCCTGTCCCTATTTCAGTGACAAGCAATCATATTTTGATTGAAACAGGCCAAATATTTCAAAAAGGAAAGCACAAAGAAAAATGAGATAATCACAGTTCCTCTTTACACAAAAGTAAATAATGACTTCAATAACAAAAGCCATTTGTTTCCTTCCTACCACACTCTACCAACAAAATTAAGTGGCTGTATCAGTAAAAGAAAGAAAAAACCAACCCCCTACCAAGTGCCTGAATTCTGCTGCTAGACTTCCATTGGTAGATTCTTCCATGTTCATTACTTTTGTGTTTGTTCCCAAAATATTAAATTTCCTGAACCTACACAAAGAGAGAGAGAAAATGTAATTAAATCTCAACTTTGTTGAAAGAACCTAATAAATATACAAAACTCTGATGCCACCTACCCTTTGACTGAGTTCTTCTCAGTTACATCTCTGTCAAGAAAAAAAAAAAGACAAAATAAGAATCTTTTAAAGATTCTGCCAGAGACAGAGAAAATGTGCATTTTTTAGTAGCTGACAGAGCTGACTGAGAACTGGTAAAATGCTTTTGTGAAATTCTTGTGCAAAAGATGAGGCAATTGGTTCAAGCAGTCAAAATAAATGCTGTGCTACACAGCCTGTGTTTTACTGAGGCTTAATATTGCTATGGGGGCTTTATAATCAAAGCAAGTACTTTCTTTTACTCTATCTATTTTTTTCTCTTGTGCTGAGGAAAAAAGAATATAGTTCTGCTACTCTAAATCTGCTTTAAAACTTGTTGAATAAATTGCTGCATCACTTGAATTGGTTTTCCCAGCACTTGGGATTCTACTGAGTTGCATTCTGTCTAGCGCACTTCTCAAAGCCTCACCTCCCACAACCACATAAGAACTTTTTTTTTACTTTTTCCCTATTCTGTGCAAGTTTCTGGACCCTAAAGCCATTTCAAGTGAACAAAATTACTTGGCTGAGAAGACAAAAACCCACTTGCTTTCTTGAAAGCACAGTCCCTGTCATTATTTTGGATAGCCTGTCATATTTCTTTCCATGCCCTTGAAGTATGGAACTGCTTACAAAATACAGAAGGTTGGTATTAAACTGTTTCAACTGCTGTGATTTTTCCTCTGATTGAGAACACGTCCTATGTTACAGGTAGGCAGATTATACCCCTAACTCAAAGGCTGCTTTAGGATAACCGTATTTCTTACTAGACACTACCCAAAAAGTAAGGTATTCTAGAGACATGACTGAATTATGTGACTGGAAAGGGTGGAGTTCAATTCGACACTGTCACCTTGTGCTAATCCAGGTGAAACAACCCAGCAGAGCTGTGGCTGTTCCCCAGGTGCTGCCCTGTGCCTGATTTAGCAGTAGTGAGCTCTCCTCAGAGGAGATGACGGTGAGAAGCTGAAGCCATCTGCACTTTGTGACATGTCTCTGGTGTCAGAGATTTAGAACAAGGGAATGGATAAGAAAAAGGGAAGGATGTACTTGCTGTCACAGAGAACCAGCCTGCTGCTGGCCTAGTCAACACTTACAATGTGACTGCTCTTTGGTTTCTGAACGTGGGGACTGTTTACCTTTACATAAGATGGATGAAATAAGTGCAACATACTTATCAAATAAAACTTTCACTTTCAAGTTGTAGTTCAGTTCCTGCAGTTTCACCAGCAATCTGGAAAGAGAAGTATTTTTTTTTTATGTCAGCAATTGAAAAAGATGGGTTCTCTTCTATTGTGTTGCTTACCACAGATATTTAAGGAGCATGCTTGGGGCCACGTGCAGGCTCCAAGCTTGCTCTGTACCAGACAGCATTTAGAGATGAAACTAAATGGGCAAATGAGTTACTCTTTGGCATGACAAAGTGCTCTGCATGTGTTTTCTTGCTGTTTGGTTGTGTTTGTTACACACTCAGTACACCCCACTTCTGGTAAAGGGTAAAAGCTGAATGTGAGTTAAACTCTGCCAGAAGAAAGCCCCTGCCCATGGCACTTCCCTCCTCCTGGCCTCAGCTCCTGGGCTACAGGACAGGCTGTGCAATCCCCCTGGCTGTGGAAAGCCAGTGACAGGAAAGCCTTACCACAAAACAGGAATAGGGAAAGGGGAAAACATACCTCAGCTTCACAGTAAACTGTACTCCTGTCTTCAGGACTAGTGGCCTCTGAGGATGTGTTGGCATGCAAGGCTGCCTCTCCACCACAAAGGAGCTATGGGAAGAACAGATTAAAGGCACTGTGGTTTATCTGTGCTGTCCTTAAATAAGAAACCACATAAAAAGTGAACTTTAAAAGAATGCTGATTTACCAGTAATACTACACACTTTATTCACTCAGTTTCTATCTACACAGAGGTGTGTGCATCAGTTCCTTTCAATTGTTTCAATGGGGCTAGAAATAGTGATTTTTAAAGTGCTGGCTTTTCTGCAATACATTGACAGCTTGAGGAGGGAGATTGCTTCATCAGACTTCCCTAAAATCAAACAGCAAGGAAACACTGTGCTGTAATTAGCACAGTGCAAGTGAAGAGTGTTGCTTTGTTTGCCATTCCCAGGACTTCCTGAATTCTTACAGTGACAGTGCTGTGTAAAAACAGGTGCCCAAGGGATGGATACACTAGCAGGGGATTTGATGAGGGCCAGCTAACCCAATGAAACAAAACTTCTGGGGCTAACTGGTTCTGATACACCCCAAATTTTTATATACTGTGTGTGTACAGAATAGGACTCTGATCTTACGTGAGGCAACTACAAGCTACAGTACCTTGCATCATAGAGGTGGTACAGAGGCAGGGCTGGCCTCCCTGTGCTGGAGGCAAAGATGATGTGTCCAGTGACAAAGGATTGGAGAATCTAGTGTGTATCTATCTTGGGCACAGCTTGATGCAGATTGTTTCTTGCCTCTCTTCACCTGAACTCTGCAGCGTTGAAGCTTGAAGCAAGAAGTGGACTAACAGACTGGGAGTTTGACTCTGTAATCAATGTGTACTGCAGCAAAGCATCTGCTAACTTCAATAATGACTGATCACAAACCCTTTCCACAGGCCTGAACCTGTGGAAATCCTAGATAGAGTAAATCTCAAAAACAGTAATTCAGTTTAATATTTGTGACAAACTTAGGAAAACCTTGGAAAATGAAAAGTTACTACGCAAGAAATACTGAGGGAACAGTAGGGAAGGTGCTCTTCATCTATTTATTCATGTAACACCAAAAGATCCTTCTGGTCTGTTACCTTTGGATGAGTTGTTTGAAAAGAGTGTGCGTTAGGTCCTGCAGAAATTGTTTATTTTTTGTGATGGGATCAGGGTCGTAGGTAAACTTCTGTTCCAGTTCCTCAAGCTTCTTAAGCTGCTGACGAACTTGCTGTAGACTTTCAGCAACAGTGGTGAACCTAAAATTGACACGATCTTGTTACTTTTAGCATGTTTTTGTATTTTTCTAATGCAGAGGCACCAGCCAGGTGACTGTCCCCGAGGATGTGGCAGAGCTTGGAGAACATTTCATGCTCACTAGAAATATAGTTAGGTAATAAAATTAATGTAGTTATAGTAAGACAGAATGAAAATGGATAATATAAATCATCAGTATATTTCCTAGATGTGGTGTTCCTTCATAACCTGGCTCAAACGCAGCCTTACAAAAGACTTACCAGTTCTGCAGCTGGTCGAGGCAGGCATTGGGTGGCCCACCAATGCATGCTGTCTGTTGCCTGTGCTTCCACTCCACCAGCTCATCATTAATAAGGGCAGTCTGTGTGTGCTCTGTGCTGTGCAGCAGCTGTACTATCTTATTCACCACCTCCTACACAGAACATGAGATTACCCTGTTTATTAAAAATACATCATACAGGAGAACTAAGTACTGTTTTAGCTAGTGCTCATCTGTCTTGCAAAACTCTGCAAAGACCCCAGTTCAACTGACATATTAAAAAAAACTTTTCTACTGCTATTTTATGTCAATTCAATGAAAATGAACATGTGCTTAAAATGAAGAGCTGCTGACTTCTGAAAGAAAACTTGAGCACTACCTTTCTCTTGAGGTCCAGGTTTAAGAACATCTGCTGGAGACTCAGCTGTTCTTTCTTGTACTCCTCCTGAGACATATTACTGGACTCGTGTTCTGTAAAATAAGTCCAAATTGTGAACGGGAGGCTGCAGGAGTGCTGAAGGACGGGTGGGGAATATGCTGGGGGGAAAGTGGACAAATACAAAAAGCAAGATTGTAGCTCAGTGCTTCCCTAAGTACCTTCTGAACGTGTCCCTGTTCTGAGGGACAGTCAGCTCTGCCCAGCTGTGGTGGAAACTAAAGCCTTTTCTAGAACAAAGAATTCGACATCAGAGACAGATCTGTATAATGAAACCAGTGTGGACTCCGTGTGTTTCCCTTGGTGCACAAGAGCCTACAAAACCTAAAGCTAGTCTGGCATTTGTGAAATACAAGACGGCAAAGGGAAGCCTAAACATCCCTAATTAAGTGTATGGCTGAATGGCCACAGAGCCTACAGGGCTTGCTACTTCTACTGGCAAAGGGCTGCAAAGGACAAAGGAATGCTGTGTTAACAGGGAGGCTCTCTTACTTGGAACTAAAGACAGATGCAGAAATTTAGGTTTCAGTGCGAAACAGAGTTAATAAAGGAGGGACATTACCAGTAAGTTTGGCCGTGTATCATTAGGCTCAGTGTCTTGACATAAAGAGCAGTTTACTCTGACAAACTACATGCAATAGGGGATGTCCTTGAAAAATTACTTACCTCTATTCTGCAGGGTTTTACATTTGAAGTCATACTCATCTTGCATATCCTCTAATGCCTTGATGTCCTGCTCCACATCCTGTAATGCATGAGTGAGGGTGGCCACAATTACTTAATATTTTCAAGTAATGCAAGACTACTACATCTGATGAGGAACTGCCTGGTACTAGCCCTTGACAGACATGAAGCCCAGTTTTGTTACACTGCTTTTTCCTGGAACTCCCTAACAGGAAATATTCCTAAATTTCATCACCTATTCATCGTTCCTACTTCTCAGCTAGCTGAAATCTATTAAAGTGTGGAAGTGCCTTTGTGGTCAAGCCATGTAAGTTCACAGAATTTAGAAGAACCTATGCTACAGTGGAAAAACTTAGCACACAGCATTTTAAACTTTCAAATTCTTAAGTACTGCTTGGAGAAAAGCTTTCTGTTGTGACTGTATTTATTAAGACAAACATTTGTATGCTAAAAAAAAAAAATCTTCTAGTCAACAACAAATTGGTCAGTTACAATTTAAGAGGTTTTTTTCCTCAGTTGCTAGTATTTCAGACAGGTAAAATGCTTTTGTTGCTAAAATTTAGGCACAAGGTACTTTCTGTCTTCAGACAATCCCTGGTTATAGACTTGAAAGCCCCTACTTTACTTTTATTTGTCACTTTATCAAGTCTAATGTACTACTGAAAGCTTTTCAACATCTGTGAATCAACAAACACTACTATGAAAAGTTATATTATACTTACTGTAACACTGCTTTTTATAGCCTTAACTTTGGCATCAAGCTCCTTCTGTTTGTCCAGCATCCCAATCACAGTGTTCTGTACATTCCCTACTTCCATCTGAGGGAAGAAGCAGTACAAGTCAAAACAGAGTGACCCATACTTTTTTCATTAATGTAAATTAGTGGCTTTTGTTGACAAACAACCTGAGGAAGCATGGCTCTGATAAACCATACTAAAATTTTGTAGTATAAGAAAATCAAGTTCAGGTAAATTTGAAAGAAACAAACAAAGTATTTATTTTGGTAAACTGCCAAAGGTTCCCCATCATGGATTTAAGTCAGTGGTGGAAGTGATGGCCAAGCTGGATTGGGCATCAAGCAACCCAGTCTAGTGGAAGGTAGATGATCTCTAAAGTCCCTCTCAATCCAAACCATTCTGTAATTCCCTTTCCCTTTTCAATGACCCCAATTTATTGCACACTGGAAAGGCAGCAGCAAGTGCTTTATGTCACGTGCCAGCACTGAACAGCTGTGCTGCAGCTACAGGGGCTCTGTCAGAGTCACACTCTGAGAGCAGCTGCTTTGGACACTGTTGCAAAGGGCCCCTTGTTGAAAGCCCGTGCCCAAGTGCTCTTCCCACACTGCACATTCAAAGCCCTGCTGTAAACTGAGGTATTTCAGCACCGGGAATTAACATGCTTGGTCAGTCATCACTTTATTTCTACATAAATGGATTACAGCTATCTATACATTTTTGCACACCTTTCCCAACTGCAGAATTTTTACTGCAAAACAGTTATTTCAAAGGAAAAAAAAAAAAGGTGAGAAGCTGGAGAACAGGTGACGAAGGAGAAACTATGGCTTTACCTATAATTCAGAGGAAAGAAAAGGGCTTCATTAAAAAAACCACCCCAAAACCCCACCAAAATTAGAAAGAAATACTTGGAGACAACTGGGAAGGAGAATGATGCATCATTTTCCCAGAGTAAGTCCAGAGAAGCATGCTCAGCTGCTTAACAGAGAGTAAACTGGGGAGTAAAATGCAGAAGAACAAACCTAAAATCTTTCTGGATATGTAAGTTAAGCACTAATTATTAAAACAAAATCCAATTAGCATATCAGGCTACATCGTACTACAGAAGCATTAAAACAACCAGCATAGCTTTTACATCATTCAAGGAATAAAAATTATTTCCTGGCCGTTTATTCTCCAAATGCTTCATTCATGAGAAAAAAGCCATGCTGTCCAGCTGGTACATATCAGCGCTCACTCATCTGTTTTTTAAGGAACTTCTTATTGTGCAGAGAGGGAACAGCCTGTTTCCCCTGACAGTCTTCATCCACTTCCCTTATCCCAAATAATAGGAAAGGGGAGATACAACTGCAGCAGACATTTCAACACTGTTACCTCATTCGACGCCTGGGCACTGTTCAGTATTTTCCTCTCTTCTTTCAGACAGTTGTAGATGATCATTGCCATGTGTATCGGGTCTTCTTGGAAGTTATCCTAGCATTAGAGACACAGTCTATTGTTAAAGTTCATACACATCATTTCTTGTCCTTCAGTAACTTTCAGATTAGCAAAAAATAGGGAATTACCAGTGTGTGAGCCTCAGGGAACACACTGGTCATAGCCTGCTAAAGGATTACAAGCTGTGACAGCCACAACCAGCTCCAAGAACGAGTTTCTATTGTAGTTCATTGGCATACAAAGAGACAGAATTGGCACAAAACAACAGGAAAGGGTCAAACATTACTGGGAGATGTGGGATAATACCCTACAGTCCTAGAGAGAGCTCATCCCTTATGAGCCATCCTCCCACACCTTGGTATGGCTGCTGGTTTAACACACAGTCCAGGCTGGATGCAAATTCAACGTTATTGTTTTACCTGCATACAAACTGGAAATGTGCTACAGACTGAGTACTGCCCTGCTCAGGATGGTGCTACCCTGGGGGGTTTTCTTTTTCCTGTAGTTCTCAAACTGTAGCTGTTCTGATAATTAAACTGTAACTTTCTAACCATAGCAAATCAAAACAAAAATGGAGCAACACTTGAATTCTGGCTTTTAAATCAGGATTCTCACACATCCTCTACGAAAACCCCTCATGGCAGGGTAGTTGCTTGGAGGCATCCAACTGCACTGAAGCAAATCAAGCAAATGTATATATATAGAACCCAGGCGTACCTGAAGATTACGTTTGCTTTTCCTTATGTTGTGCTGCAGCAAAAAATTGTTTTCTATCAAGAATCTGCTGAACTGATCATCAAGCTGTGACAGCAGGTCATGGAATAACAGCGTAGCAAATGAGACATTGCTGGCGGCATGTTCCCTAGAATAATTTAAAGCATGCTTGGGTTAAATACACTTCCAACACAAGATCCAAGAAATACATACAGGTGTACTTGATTTTTAATCCCCAACTCCAGTTGTAGAATATGCAAGTAGTGAGAATTAGCTTCAAATGCAAGCCAATTTCATTCTCTTAACTTTGACTTTACTTTCCTCGATAAAGAAATGTTGTTTCTCTATTCTTTTTGCCACATTCTCTTCAAATTCATTTACTCATGCCATGCACGTCAGGAACCTAAAAGTGACCCTGATGCACGTGCATGTTGTACCACTCTCCAAAGAGAAGACACTCCACAGAAACTTTCGCAGAAGTTCAGTCTTTGAAGAGTGAGAGACTGAGCTACAAAGGCAGTAACTAATTGGTCTTAAAACAGCCACCACTGAGAGCAATATGAGCAAGGACACTTACTCCAGGTATCAGGCCCCTCTAGAAAGCCCTGAAGAGGGGCAGGAACACATGCTGTAGTATCCACATAGCTACCGAAGCATCCTACCAGCAAAGGTTCACCTAGTAGCTTGCTTCCCCAGCATTCTCCTGCTGCCTGTAACTGCATGTCTGAGGGCATTGCTTATCACATGACCCAAAGCCTAATAAACTTATGTGCTTACCAGTCCTGGTTTTCCAGCCACTGTGCCAGGTACTGCCTGATCTCCATAGGAAAGCTGTCATCATATAGCTGGTGAACTTGCTCCAAAAACTTGGAATCAAGTTGCTGCAGCTGATACCACTGAGTCATCCTGAGGAAGGGGTGAAAAAACAGCCAGTGTAAATGTTTAAGGAGTATTTGGACTGAACGAGTGAAAAACAACTAATTTAAAGTTTTCATGAACATTGACAAAATCGGAACATGTGCTGATTTTGGCTGGGATAAAGTTTATTTTGTTCACAGTAGCTAGCATGGGGCTGCGTTTTGGATTTGTGCAGGAAACAGTGTTGGTAATATAGGGATGTTTTTGTTACAGCTGAGCAGGGCTTACACAGCATCAAGGCCCTTTCTGCTCCTCATCCCACCCCACCAGTGAGGGGGCTGAGGGTGCACAGGGAGTTGGGAGGGGCACTGGGCAGCTGACCCCAACTGACCAAAGGGATATTCCAGACCATGTGGCATCAAGCTCAGCACACAGAGCTGGGGGAAGGAGAAGGAGGAAAGGGGGAAATTTTGCATGATGGGGTTTGTCTTCCCAAGTCACTGTTAGGCATCATGGAGCCTGGCTTTCCCAGGATGGCTGAACACCTGCCTTTTGCTTTGCTTGTGCACATGGCTTTTGCTTCACCTGTTAAACTGTCTTTATCTCAACCCACAATGCTCCTCACTTTTACCCTTCTGATTCTCTCCCCATCCCACCACATAGGGAGGAGGGGAAAGTGAGCGAGTGGCTGTGTGGTGCTTTCTTTTTTTTCTCCTTTTCCTCTGAACCCCTTTTCATGGCACTTAGGGTACTGCTAGTGTTACTGCTCTCTTGCTTAGCAGGGATATGGGAATGAGGACCTGTGTGTTTGATACCTGTACCCTGCATAATTGAGGTCCTGAACGTGGAGTATTGCCTTTTGTTTGTGCGGATGTATTCCCCATCACCCCCTGCCAGAGCGTGCATGAAAAATCAAAGAGCCCTCTAAGTGCCCATTTTCAGTTGCTTTGTGTCCACACTTGCCTGCTCTGAAAATGGACTAGATCTCAAGTCACTTTAAATGTCGAAGTACTGGAAAGATGTTTTGTCTATGTGTTTTAGTTCTCATGATCATCTTTTCAAGCTAAATTCAAGTAACCTTTCCAGCAGATACAGGATGCTTAAATGAACTAATATTGTACAGAATAGCTTCTCTCAGTCCTAACACTTTTGTGACAGAGTGGCTTTATGGTCTCTGGCAGCAGATCAGTTAGCCTTCCAGGCTGCAGGTTATCACCTTGTAGTGGAAATGGCACGTAAAGATACATCCAAGGAACAGTTCAGGCCGAGAATACAGGTGGTGAGATGCAAATCCACTCACACCACTCTTTTTTACTGACTGCCTATAAGACCTGTCCAAAAGACCAGGACAGCATCAGGGTGAAGGACTATTTTCTATGCTCCTTCCTGCCAAATCCTTTAGTGTTTGTATGCCAGTGCCCCTGGCATGTGCTATGTGTGAGAAACAAAGTAGTTAAAAATGTTGTTTAAAGTGAGGGTTTTGAGGCTTTTCATGCGTGTGCTTTTCAGATTACAGGTAATACAGCATTTGAATGTGCTCTAGCAATCCCAAAAAATGAGACTCCATGACCTCCCTGGGTAGCCTGTGCCAGTCCTCTGCTACCCTCAATGTAAAGAAGTTCTTTCTCATGTTGAACTTGTGTTTTAGTTTGTGGCCATTGCTCCCCATCCTGTTGCTGGGCACCACTGAGAAGAGTCTGGCACCATCCTCTTGGCACCTGCCTTTGAGATATTTATATGTAATGATGAGATCCCCTCTCAGCCTTCTCTTCTCCAGACTAAACAGGCCCAGCTCCCGCAGTCTCTCCTTGTAAGAGAGATCCCTCATCATCTTTGTGGCCTCCGCTGCACCCTCTCCAGTAGCTCCTCTTGTTTTTGTACTGAGGAGCCCAGACCTGGACACAGCACTCCAGATGTGCCTCACTAGGGCCGAGTAGAGGTGGCTGATCACCTCTGTCAACCTGCTGGCCACCTGATGCACCCCAGGACTCCTTCCTGGCCCCTCTCTACCTCATTTTCTGCCATTCCCGGGGGATCGCGGCCGATCCACGCGGCGGGGTTCGGGAGTAAAGGACCCGGCAGCCGTCCCTACCCTCGGCCGGCTCCCTGCCCGCGTTCCCCTCGCTGCCGGCCGGCTCAGCCCCGCGGCTGGGAGCACCGCACCTGTTCAGCAGAGGCTGCCCAGCGATGCTGGAGGCACAGGATCAGCGTCAGCGCCGTGCCGGGGACAAGGGTCCGCTTCGGGCGCTCCGGCGCTCCCGGGCAGGGCAGGTCTGGAGATGCTGATGGACGGAGAGTGAAAGCTGTGGACAAGGAGCCAAGAGTCGGACTTGGGAGCAGATGCAACAGATGACAGAAGAGCAGGGGTGTCCCTGCAAGGAATGAAGACCGCTAGAAGATATCTCCCGCTGCCCCAGGTGCAAAGACACTAAAGCACAAAGCTCGGTGTTCCGCGGGCAGGGACAGTCTGAGGAAGCGACAGTTTTAGTTACACCGGGCATTCACCCCGCCGGCCCCCGAGCTGCAGGCAGTGCCCGGCAGTACCCCGCCGTGCCGCTCCCGGCGCCATCCCCCCGGCCCCTCAGGCCCGCGCCCCTCACCTCGGGTCCGGCTCGGCAGTGCCGCGCTGCCGGCTGCGCTCGGGGAGCCGCGCGGCCAAGTGCGCATGCGCGGGGGCGGCGCGGGGGCGTTCCCGGAGCGGGAGCGTCACGTGACTTCTGGGAAAAGCAGCGGGCCGGCGAAAGCGAAAGCGAAAGCGGCGCGGTGCCGTGAGGGCGGGGGCTGCTGGCCCAGCTGCGGCTTTTGGCTCGGGCACTCCAGCCCCTTTGCTAGCCCGGGCGCCGCTAAAATGCAGGCGGCTGAGCGTTAGTTCCCTTCCCTTCCCCTTTCTCGTAAGCCTTGCTCGCAGGGACGCTGTGGCTGTCTCTTGTACCAACGTGGTGTGTTGGGTTTTGTTTGGTGTTTGAAGCCAACAGAGACCGGCCTATTAAGTCCAGGCTTTGCTGCGGGTCTCCAGGGTACTTTGTGCACCCTCCCTCCTCAGATGGAAGAGGCAGGTCCTACTCCATAAAAGAAAGAAATCAGAGGTCCGTTTGGTGAACTTCGTGGCATGAAATACTAGGGAGTAGTGGATATATAAACATGGCTATAGAAAAAACTATGGAAGAAGGTAACTGACCGTTTTTATGTTTTTTAATTAGGACCATTACAGTGATGCACCAAGACAGCACAAAACAATCACATTTTTTTACTTTGCTGTTGCAAAACACAGCAAAAGCACAAACACAGTAGAAGTACTTAAAAGCAGACATTTTGTTTTCTCTGGTAGTATCTGGGCACCCCTTTTTTGTGTTCCCCCCCCCACCCCCCCCCACTATTTTACTAGAGAACCACTTTCGTACTCATAGTGGCATAAGAACAAAATTCTCACTTTTTTTAATGGAAGGAGGGTTGGGCTGTATATATTCATCCTACAGGAAATTATTCCAGTGTTCCTTTAAAACAGTGAAATGATTTCAAGTCATGTGCTTTTCAATGAAATGTTAAGCCTACCCTCTGCAAAAATCTGTTCTGAAGCAATAGCAGAAACTGTCCTGCCAAAACGTGATCCACAATGCTGTTCAGGAACACCAGTTTTATTGGGCTGAAGTTAATACTTGAGAGTTGAAGGGTTGCCTTGCATGGGGAGCAGGGAAGAAGGAGAGAGGAGACTGTTTCTCATACCATATCTGATCTTTTCTTGCTATACTTCTCATGAACTTTAGATGGTCAAAAATATAGGCCATCCCCTGTTTTGTTTGTATTAAGATTGTGAGAAGAGGTTAGAATGGAAAGACATGCAATAGCTGATGTGAGAGGAATGTTTGCTGCTTTAGAAGTCTGTTACTGCTTGTAGCTCAGTTTAAGGTCAACAAAAAGGCAGCAAGACTATTTTTGTTGTGCCTTGAAAAAAATCCACAGAGGTCTGGGTATGCAACTTGAAGCCAAAATCTGATTTTATTCATGCTGGTTATATAAATTACAGATATTACCATGCTATATACAGAATTGCTCTTGTTTTTTATTTTATACACGATGCTTTCTGAACGTATGTGCAACTCGCTTTAAGTCACTCAGGCTAATGAACAGAGATGTGTTGTTTCTTTGAAATCTACTTCTTTGTATCACAAAAATATCCCATTACTCTGCTTCTGCTCACTCGCTTTCAACTAAGGTAAGTAGCATGGGTGAAAGGAGAATTGGAAGTCCAATCCATGTCTTCCTGATTCAAGGAGGTTATGTTTTCATCTCAGATGTCTCATTTATACCTGCCTGAGAAAGCAGTAAGGTGCAAACATTCAAGGACTTGTATTTTAAGCATGCATTAACCAAGTATTCTGCGGGCAAGACTTAGGTCTTGATTGAGCCTGCATTTGTGAAATACAGTGGCCTTGTAGTTGTCTCTTTATTATTCATAAAACCATAACAACAAAACCAAACAACCCAAACTCAGCAGTAAACATGCCTGAAAGAAAAAGAGAGTATTAAAAAATTTACCATTTTTACAAAAACTAGTTGTCCTGCTTATTAAATGAGCCTGTGACAGGCACATAATATCCTGTCATGCAGCACAAATTGCCAGGTGGTCAGCAAATGCTGCAGCTCTTCAGTAACTGTTTTTTAAAACTGCCTCCCTGGTGGCGTTGACCAGTTAGTATCCAAACTGTGTCAGGTCAGGATTTTTTATGTGTAGATTTTCTGACAGTACTTTCTGCCCAAATAGATTTACTTCTGCAACTATTTTGTGAGAGGGGGAAGTTTTACTAACTCTCTCTTCCAGTGGTGAAATGGAGACAGCCTTTTTAACACCACAAGTTTTGTGTCTGCTTCCTTTGTGGAACTCCCTTCTCTCCCCAGCCTTGACTACCCGCCTTCCACAACTTCTGATGCGGCATCAGATAAAAATCTCTGCTGAAGGCAATTCATCTTTGGAGAAAAGCAAACCCCAGACACCTCTGGAACATTCAAAGTCAGGGGAATGAGAATCTTTGCTTTGAAACAGTATCTAAATCAGTGGTCCACAAGATTATGATTAAGCAGAAAGTATTTAACATAATAAATCCTAATTTTTCCAAACATATTAATGTCTTTAGGTATCTTTATACACTGTTTTCAGAAGCAAAACATTTTATTCTTATGCTCTCATATTTACAGCAATTCTATGGAAATTAGTTAAATTAGCATGTAAAACATATCTCTGCTGGCACCCCACTGAAGTCAAATAATTTCCAAGCCAGAAAGAATTTGGTATTTTTTCAGTGACAACAGCAAATCTGACTTGCATAAGGCTATTTGAATTCCTAGGGAGAAAATTCCTTGTTTGTGTGTTATTGATAACAGAAAGATGCCTAAGAATAACAAAATGATTTCCAGGAAAAGCTAGTTTTCAGAGGTGACAGGAAAAAAAAATTATGACTTCTTTAACCCATCCAGTGTTCACATGATTACTAATTTTTCCAGTATGTGAACTTCAGTCAGTGGAGTAAGGAGAACTCAGCTAGAAGAAAAGAAGGAAAAGATTAGTCTCATGGTACTCACAGCTGTTCCTTCAAAAGTAACTGCAGATGAAACCTTCTCTGGCTCAAGGTAACTATAGCCTCACTTTGACAATGTGAGAATCTTGTTTCTAGTTATATATAGAATAGAGGGATACTCTTTAGAAAACACTGTGTGGGAAACAGTTGCAATAGGAATAAGCATAGTATTTCTTTTTATATGAACTTTTGTTGTTGTGGCCTGTGGATATGTATTGCAGGGTTCTTCCTGGAGTCTTGTTGTTTTTGACGGGCAAGGGAAGCTGGATGGGAGGATAGAAGGGAATTCAGCAAGGCTGCAGAAAGTATGCTAAGACTGAGTTAGTGAGTTGCATGATATTTTGTCCTGCTGCAGATTTCACTCTTGTTTTCTGTATCTCACATGGTGCTTTTTTATTGGCATTTCATGGAGAAAAAGTATTGCTTTAATAGTGCAGATTGTGTACTTGCTGTACTTAGCCAGCTCTTCAGCGGGGTAGATTGTTGTGTGAATTTGGGGTGATAAATAAAAAGCCTCCATATTTTCCTCATTTCCGTTTAGGAAGGTAAATAGAATGGAAAAAGCAAGGAAGGAATTCTTTTAAAATCTTCTAGAACTCTTTTTCTCATGAAATTTTTAGCAGAGCTTGAAAACCTTCCTAGTAAGAGCCTATAGAAGTATCACCATCTAGCAGCACTGAACCACTTGTCTTGATACCTTTAAAACCCACATGACTGTATTTAACTTTTGCAGTTTGCCACCAGGCCCTAAACAATGGCCATGGTCACAGCTTATTTTGAAGCTCTGAATAGAGATGGTTTGAGATTTACTGTGCCTGCAAGAAGAAACCAAAAATGTTTGGAGCCTGATGTTAAACAAAAGTGAATCCAACTATTTACTCTGCCGAAACTTCAGGAAAGCAAATGCGTGCATAGTTCAGAAAGGCAGTTGAGGAGGTCAGAACCATTTCCACATGTTATACACCACAATAGAAATGAAAGGTGACATGTCTTGGATTGGGTGGAGTAGGTTTTAATGCAGAATTTTAATTCAAGCTGGTTATTTCATTTTCAGCTAAAGAACTAGTTTGTCACGAGTGCTATTGGAGAAAAAAGTGAAGAATAAAAAGATATTTTGCTCTTGAGCAGTTCTTCAGCTTGATGTATTAAAGAACTCATCTATTTATATGTAAAGTCTAACTGTACTTCCAATCATTGACAGTCAGGAAGGATTCTGGTTTCGTTTTGTTCTGTTTGTGGGTAAGGAAGAGTGTTTACAGAGAGGCATTTAAAGGGGAGTTGGCAGGCTTTTAAATACATAACCATTTTAAGATCATAAATCATTGAATATGCAGAAGGTTAAGGGCTAGTATTTAAAAAGATTTTCTTCTAAAGCTGCTAGAGCCAAACCACTGCTGTGTTTCCTAAGAAAAGCCTGCTGGACAAATCCCCACCCGGCTCATTACTCTAAAGACTCTGAGCCATGATGATTCTGAACACATTTTCTAGTCAATAAGGAAAGGAGGAATTTTTTTTTTAATACAATGTTCACAGAGTATTTTCCTAATCTTTCTATATACTAAGTTAATATTACTTTTCTTTGCTGAAAGTGTTTTAGTTGACTTTTAATTTTGCACTTTGAAACCCCATGTAAAAACTTGCAGCATTAAAAAGTTGTGCAAGTTTGCTGAATGGGAAATTACTGTGTTCCCTGGGCAGCTCCCCTGAGCAAGTCCAGGCCTTTGTGCTGTCTAGAGAGTTAGTATAAATTACATGTATTTGTCAGTGTAAAGCCTTCTTTTGTGCAAGAACTCTGGGATCTTTGTGTTCTGACATTCATGGTTCATTGGCCAGCATGTCAGGTAATTCCAGTGCTTTCAAGATGCTTGCAGTATCCTGCACCATTTAGAATAGGAAATATCTGCACCATTGTTTCAGAATGTAGTGCAGCAATTGAAGAAAGAGCTGTGATTCTTTCACAATTGTGCAAGCAGCATTTTGTTAACCAGCATCTGTGCTGGACACATCCTGTTTGCTTAATATTTACTTACGAATGGGAAAGTTTACAACTTACAGCAGTTTCAATGGCTGTGGGACTCAGGTGTTCTCTCAGAACAGCATAAACGCTTGGAGACATTGGAAGAAGATCTGATGGGGAATGTGGTTCTGTAGAATCATTTAAGCTAAAAAGAAAAAATAAGCAAACAAAAAATATACAAAAATAATCTTAGAAAGAACTTAAATCCCTCTAACTTTATGCATATCAGTGGAGTATGGTGAATGTTTTTTAAGTCTGTTAACCCTGTACTCAGGCTTGCTGGTGGCCCTGCAAACACATGCCAACAACCTTGTATACACTTAAAAATGTAGGAGATAGAATCATGTTTATCCTCTTTTTCCTTGGCCTTAATACCAGCTGCTGGAGAGAAGAAGGAGACAGTGAAAGATAAGTAGATCAGAGTACCATGAAATCTGCATTCACTTTTTACAAATGTTTTGCCACATGAATGGGAAAAGCACCATGCAGGCAAAGTTTTTTATGTCCCTTTCTTGTGTTTAGCAGTCCTTGGCCTTGTGTTTCTATGCCAAACTATTTTCAAATAGTTTGGGGAAGGGAAGCAGGGGAAACTCTGAAATGGGATGTAAATTAAGTAAAAAAAAAACCAGTTGAAGTGTGACACACCTGTGAGGATACTTACATTTTGGAGACTGGGATAAATACAGAAGGAACATAACCTTTGCCTCCTCCATCTGAGGGCTTTGAGACTAGAATAAATAGTAAATAAATTAAATATTGTTGAGTCATTTTATTATCTATTTGAAATTGATTATTTGCTTGAAGTGCTGCAGACAATAATAAATTGAAAAATCCCTGCATAAATAAATAGCCATAAAAGTGAGGAGAATTCCTGAGATTAGTCCTTGAGTTCAGGTCTTAGTCATAGAATTGTCTGTGCTCTCTTGATATGAATCACAATACAATACCACAACCGATGAAAGAGATTTTGTTAGGCCTTCAAAGCAAATACACAATTCTTTAAGTCTGGTACTCTGGGCCTCCACATTTCAGTTCTGCAAATGCTTGGAGCTCTGTCTCTACAGATACAGCTTCAGCAATGTCTTTTGCATGAAATTAAGCATCTATGTAAGATTTTAGAGGATTGGAGCATTAGGCAAAGTCCACTGAGTTAAAATGAAGAGGGAGAAAAAAACCTGTAGCCTCCAAATATTTTTGAGTTGTGTAGGAATTTGAGTTCAAATGGAACTGTAACCCTTGATACTGAAATTTTAAAAGAATGTGTTTTATCTATTAAAAAATTAAGGGTTTGAGGGCTTTCTTTAAGCGAGAATGAATTTGATCTAAAAATGTAACTTGGACAAAAAAGAACGTGGGCCTGAACATATTTGGAACCATCCTTTTTTGCATTTTCCAGTGCAGTTGCCAGGGGTTTTTAGGGACATTGTCTGCCACAATAACTTTGTAATTGTGCAGTGTATTGGGAAAAGGTGGTGCAGATAAATTACCTTTTTTAATGAGGTTCCATTGGATGAAATGAAACAAAGTAGGGCTTCCAAGCTGTTTGGGAAATACTGAGTTTTCTTGAAATTAAAGAAACAGCATGCTACAGTATAACACAACTATGAAGCCGATAAGCAGGATGACTTTTCAGTTTCCTCTCCTTTGAACACCCCAGCACTGAATTTTGTGATGCATCAGTCAGGAAAAAAAAAAAATCAATTTCTTAACTTTTTAGAAATATTTTCATCACCTCTACTGCAACCTCTAAGACTAGGGATGTATTTGCAAAATGAAGCTGTCTAAATGATAGACACATGTTAAAATAGTTCTCTTGAAGATGACTATTAAAGGAGGCATCTTAATCTGTTCTCTCCCTCCTCTCTCTACATTCCTAAAATTGCCTTTTGACTTTGCAGCTGCTGTGCAGAAAGGGTAAATAGAGAAGTGGAGCCCAACCTTCATTTGGCTGACAGCTGTAGTGTTTGCCAAAGGCCTTATCTTTGGGGATATCTGGATACAGGTACTTCAGAGGGTTTTCAGGAACGTTGTCTGCCATAATAACTTTGTAATCGCGCAGTATGTCGGCAAAAGGCAGGGCAGATAAGCGACCTTTGTTATAGGGTTCCACCGAGTGAAATGTTACATCTCCTGCAAAAACACAAAGGCACCATCACCTGTAGATCAGCATCTGCAGCTGGAACACACTTTAGCCTTTCTTTTGAGGTTTACACTTGCATAGGCTTTACCTGTTCTTACCTACGTTAGTATCTTTCAATATATAATTTTGGCATATTTGGAAACAAATCTAAGGTCTGCAGTAAGCAGATACACCTCATAGAGAGCTTTGTTAATATAAAGAACTCAGAGGTGGAATGTCAGAGTTTTGGTTTGTGTTTGAGAAATTGTGACACTTGTATCTTGTCCAAAACCATACTATGACATGATATATGTGAATTTTACTTTCAAACCAAACAAAACGTGACTCCAGTATTGCAGGTATATTGCCGAGTTTGGGTTGGTTTTTGTTTGGTTGGTTTTTTTTGGTTTTTTTTCTTTTAAATTATACTTACCATTTTCTAGCTGATCCACCCAAGTAAAGGTAATTCCACCCAGATTGCTCTCACTAAACCTTAATAAAAATGTTCCTGGTGTCTTGTCTTTCAGCAGAATTCGCTCCTTTTCTTTGCTTACAAATCCCATTATGTACCTGAGGTATAACAGGAAATCATGGGTTTACTTTTGGAAAAAAATACAGACTTCCATCTGGGCAATGTGTAGAATCATAGAAGGGCCTGGGTTGGAAGGGACCTTAAAGTTCACCTGGTTCCAAACCCCCTGCTGTGGACAGGGACATCTTTCACCAGACTGGATTGCCCAGAGCTCTATTCAGCCTGGCCTTGATCTGGCCAGACTTTATACAGGTTTCCAAAATGTGGTTACAAAGCTTTATAAGGCCTAGAGACTGTGACCTAAGCTTTGTGTGATTTACATGTGGAGCATGGCATTGAGCTCAAAGTACTATGAAACTGGTGAAATTTATCCCAGTACTTAACTGCATAGACAGAACTGAAGAACAGATCTAAACCTGCATTTCTAAGGGATTCAGTGTTGTTCCCCTTTGGCAAAAATTTCCAAAAGCTGTAAATGGGAGAAGGGAGAAGTATTAAACTCATTGCAAATACTCCTCTGCATAGCTAAAACTGAGATTAGTGAAGGACAGAGAAAAAGCGGAGAGAGACCAATATACAGCAGTTCCCTTCTTGCTCACCCATCAATCCAAAGAGGAAGAATGTGTTTTTTAATCAAGTCCAGGATTGCTTCAAGCCAAACCCAAAAGGTAAAAGACTTCCCAGGCAAATGCTCCTAACGGTTAAAAACAACCACAAAACACAAACAAAACCAACACACACAAGAAGAGAATCATGAGAGTGATGTTACCCAACGTTCACATGACATAGTTTCTTCTCAGTTTCTTAAGAATAAGCTACTTTGCTCAAGTGAGAATGACAACTTGAGCTGTGGTTTTGAGTAACATTTCTCTTTCAACCTGACATAAAACCAACTGATTTTTAAGATATGCATTGGAAGCACCTCATTTTTCAAGGAAAAAAAAAAAATCACATCTGTTGTTTCTTCCTAGTTAGAAAATCACGTTTGAATGAAATGAAGATGAGAAAGTTGAACTTCCTTCCAAGCTTCTGTTCTTGTTTAAATAATGTAGTTAATGAGAATTAAACGAGCTTACCCTTCTTTATCAATACATTCTCTGTTCCTCATCAAAGTTATTGCATATATTGACTGTCTTGGAATAATTTAGGTCAAAACTGAGCATACAAAAAATAGTACCTATGCTTTACAGAAAATATATTACATGCTTTGATAAGACTTTCAACTGATCATTTACAGAAATATGTTAGGCACACTAAAATGGCAATTTCTGATATCTGTAGCAATATATCTAACTAGATCCCTAATCCCAAGCTTTACGCTTCTGGAAGTGTTATTTTCCTAGTTAAATTTTTACAAGGGATGTGATTGTGCTGAGCTGTAAGTCCCACATATGGCAAATGAGAATCTTATCAGTAGCATCAGGGAAACAGAGATAGGCATGGTTGTGGGTGTTATCAGACATAAGAGTCTAGTTTTACTTTTGGAACAGTACCTTGCAGAACTTTGCCCAGGATAGTTGATAATCATTGTAACTGACTTGTTGCCCTGAAAGAAAAAAAAAGCCCAAATGGTGCATGTATTATTCTGAAGTTATGAAATAGATATAGCTTGATATCTGTATAGGTGGGTGAGGGGAGAAGTACAGTACATACAGACTTGGGGAGGGAGGGATAGGGGCATGCTAAGGGACTGTAGATCTGCTTTTCTGTATTTTTATGAAGCAGGTGATAATTGTAGTTTTGGGAATACTTGCCTAAAGCAGCCCGTGACTTGGTGTCTGCAACTCTACATGCTCAGTTTCAGTTTTTAGCCTAAATGTTACTTCTCAGTTTTCCCCAAGGCCTCTCCCTTCTGGGGCACACTTGGGTCTCAGAGTAGTCAACAGTTCATCTCACTGAGGTTACAGGGCCTCTTTGCTGTGCTGACACCAGTGAAGCATCTCTGGTGAGGTCCCAGAAGTGAACAGACCCACAGGGACAGGTACTTAAAATGAAACAAACCCCAAACCAAACCTCGTAAGCAAGCAAAAATACTTCCTTTGATTTCAGATGTAAGAGATAATTGCTAAGGAAGAAAAGTAACATCACAGTTCAGTGTGACTTTGATGCCCTCTTCCTTCAGTTGAGCAGCCTGGAAGTTGAAAGTTGAATTACTTTGTGATAAGAATAAGCTAATGCCTGCTTTTCTTTAAAGAAAAAAAATGTCATTGTGACATTTTTGACATCAGCCCTGGAAGTGGAGGTCATGACGGGCTGGTTTTGGCTGGGGTAGAGTTCATTTTCTTCACAGTAGCCGGTGTGTTTTGGACTTGTGCTGGAAACAGTGTTGGTAATACAGGGATGTTTTAGTTCTTGCCTAGCAGGGCTTACACACTGTCAAGGTCTTTTCTGCCTCTCACCCCACCCCATGAGCAAAGGGGCTGTGAGTGCTGAGAAGTTGGGAGAGGACATAGCTGGGACAGCTGATCCTAACTGACCAAAAGAATATTCTGCACCATATCATGACATGCTCAAACTAGGGGGAAGGAGGAAGAAGGAGGGGATGTTTGGGATGATTGCATGTGTCTTCCCAAGTAACTCTTACGCATGATGGATCCAGCCCTGATTTCCAGGCTGAACACTTGCCTGCAGATGGGAAGTAGTGAATGAATTCCTAGTTTGCCTTGTGTGCATGTGTGGCTTTTGCTTTACCTGTTAAACTGTCTTTATCTTGACCATGAGTTTTCCTACTTTTACCCTTCCAATTCTCTCCCCATCTCACTCTGGGGGAGTGAGTGAGTGAGTGGCTGTGTGAGGCTTAGTTGCCAGCTGGTGCTAAACCACAACAGGTGCTTAAAGCCCTTACCTGTAGCCATCAAATATAAACCCCAAAGCAAATAAAGTCTGTGTATTTCTACACACTTACCCGTAAGTTTCTCTGCCAGCATGTTGAGCTGTTCGGAATTGAGTCCACGACCTACGTATGATGAAAATTGCCAGCTCAGTACTTCTAAGAGCTGGCTTAAAGTGGCAGCAGGGGGGTTGTTGAAGAAAGACAAATTCTGCAACAGAATGAATGCTTTGTTTAGATAGCAGCCATGAAATATGTATCAGGCTGTAACAGGAGGCTGCAAGTACTTGAGCAGAATCTGGAAGTGTTGAAAGTCAGCTCTGTGTGTGGGGAAGCATTGGGGCAAACATCTGTGGGCCCTCCCACCTGCAGGCACCCAGCAAGGTCCAGTGGGGTGCCTGAGAAGAGTTGTAGGGCGACACTCCTAGAGAGAGCCTAAGTCTCTGTGTGCATCTCGGTTGCTAAAATACCTTGCTATGCTTCTAGTAGTGTCCTGTGTAAAGACAATGAAAATATGCTTAAATCCTGCCTGAAAAATCTAGATATTATCACTATATTTTAATGTTTAGCGCATGGAAACCTTAAACCATTACATACTAATATGGTGATGTGCTGTTGAATCATTTGGCTTATCTTAGTTTTTTCATTTGTTTTTTTTGGATTGTACACACCATGGACATACTGAAGACTGTGCAAAAACTCTTTGGAGTATCACAGAGTGATAATGCAGTCCAGCCTGCTGGTCTGCTGGCCTGCCACCATGGTGGAGTGTCTGACCCTTTCCCTCCTCCGAGTATCCATGTGACTGCATTAATGCCCAGCTGAAAGCCTGAGAGCCATTGACAGCACTGTTCCACAATCTGCAAATACAGTAACAGTGACTGAATCTAAAATATGTGCTGAGACAGCTGGAGCCTTAGAAAGAATGATTCTGCCTTTGCTCAGGGTTAGAGCCACTAGAAGCTGCTACTTAACATTTATAATCTTCTCCACAGAAAGCACAAGTTCCTATAAAATCCGTGGTGGAAAGCAGCACTTAAGTACATTAGAGACTCACCTATATGCCTGCTTTCATGGTTTGGAGTTGTACTGGTAGAATTATCTTCTAACAGCTCTAGTTTTAGTCAGCCACACCCAAGAAAGATAAATTCAAACTACAGAAGTTAGAGAAGTTGTGGAGAAGGGCTGTCACCTTTCCTTAGTTTAAGAACTACTTTAGGCTACAAAAAGGAAAGCTAAGTGTGCATGTGGTTTTATATCTGGAAAGAAAGATAAGGAGGACAAGATTAAAGTGTGATGTTGATAACAGCGTATTGTGAAAAAAAGTAAGGCCAGTTCAAGAGCGAAACACATCTTTTTTATACTTAATGTATTTAGTAACCAAATAACACAAATGTGAAGATGCAGGAAGTTGGTATTTATATACTGAGGACCTACCTGAGGATCGTTGGTTGACAGATTGTACCAAATAATAGAGGCCCAGGCGTTGGGCAGTTGGCTGACATTGGAAATCATCACCACAGGCAAAGAGCTGGTCTGGTAGAGAGAATGAATGCAGTGTGTAAATGCTGCTGAGGAAAGTATTAGTGCTGTGCTGTGCTTTGGTGTTTTAGCCTCTCTTTCTTCCCAAAGCATAGACTTATTTTCCAGAAGTTCTGAAAATCTTGTGGTTACTGCTGAGGGCCTCACCGAGGATAGGCAGACCTGTGGTCTGGCCCAACACAGTTGTTCTTCTATGAACTGCCGGAAAATGCCTTTTACTCTTGCCCCAGAAAATCTGTCTCGAATACTCACTTCCAAATTTATGGTCAATCCGTACAGGCAGACCTGTGTTTCAAAGCTGATGGAGTGCAGTTCCTCGGTCACCATGTGAGGGCCCTGAGGGAGTAAGGAGGTTTTAAAGCTGTGAGTGCACAGTTGGTGTTTTAGTGATCCAGCTGCTGAGGTCACACTTGGAAAGAAAACTCATATCAAATACATAAGCAGAACAGGAAAAAAAGGAAGTGAAGGAAACAATTTGTTTGTTCAACTATAACATTACATTAGTCCAGAAGCTTGGTATTTTTTCTGATGAATCTAAAAAACCCTGAATATTGTTAAAAGAGTACTTCCAAACTTTTAACTTTTTCTAAAATGGTACTTTTAAACACAGATTTGCACACAAGAAGTTAACAGATAATTTTGTGTGTCTGATAAAGGCTGTCTCCAACTTTCCTTTTCCTAAAGTTTCCTTACTGATTGACAATTTGACTTTGAACAGACATGTTCAACTTCAAGGAGAAACAAACTAGAAACAAAGTCAATAGCCACAGCTTTAAAGACAACTAGGCCTTCATCCAGGTTTGCTGTGTGTACTGAGACGGTACTAGTTGAAGGAGTAGAGACCTACATCATTAATCCAAAGTAAATCTGGTATTAAAACCCCAAGCTTTTCTTGGATGGAAAAAAAAATAAAATCTGTTTGTCATCATTGATTGAAGTTTGTAGTACAAGCGTTTGTTGATTACAAACCAGCATAGCTCTGTAAAAATCCAAATCTCTGCCCCTTAGGAAACAGGTCTTTCGAAATACATTTCCATCCCCAGAACTCAAAGCATAAAAATATATTTCTCCTTTTCCTGTTTTCTTTGTTGTTGGTCTTTCCCTCCCCATCATGCGTTTGTTTTGTCGGACTTGTCTTTTAAAAAAAGAAATTAAAAGTTGCAAATCAAAATGCTTTCCTGTATTGAAATATTCTGCTTTCAGTCAATGTAAAATAAAACTATTTCTTGGCAGAGGACCTCGTGGCCTTATCTTTCCCATGGAGCACCTCCTCCAGGATATGTACAAGCCACTGCAATAAAAGACACTGAATAAATGAGGAATTGAGACCACAGGAGATCCTTAGGCATCTGAATAATAAATCTGCCTTGCAAAGGGAAAATCCAGCTTAGACCTGAAGGCTTTTACATGAAACACTCATCCATCAAATGAGCTCAGATGTTTTAATACAGGTTAAATCAATCCAGCTCAACCTGTATTACTGATACAAAGTTGAAAAGGGTTGGTGAAACCACCCTTCTTCCCCTCATTATGATTTTGCAGAAACAAATTTTTCTCATGGAAAAATCGTCTAGGCAAAAAGGTACATCTGCATGAAAGGACAAATCTAAAATAGAGAACTTCCACTTTTTTTAATGAGGCCAATTATGTTTAACTACACTTTTAGCAAACTGAATGTCTTATAACAAACCTAGTTTTGAAAGTATTATAGTTGCTGTTAACAAAGAAAATCCCAACTCTTGTTCTGCTAATAACCACTTTCACAGACTGACTTGACCAAGGAGAGGCTCTGTTTGAGGAAATCAGCAGTGAGCCAGGTCACAGTCCAGTTGTCCTAATTCTCCACAGACCTATGATAGCTTTAGATAGTTTTAAAGGCACAATGTGTGGAAGGGGAGGAAAATGCTGCCAGAAGTAGAGTGCCAGCATTTCTTAACCTACATTTTTGCATTTGCTTGTTGTGATGTCAGTGATTTTGTAAATAGCAAAGTAACTGGGAGGTGAGCCTGGAGTTTCAGTCTTGCTAATCGGGTTGTGAGTTGTTCTGTTCAGAAATGTGTGTGAAACAGGCACAAGTATCTCCTGCTCTAGGTTTTGGTAAAATTCTTCATGTTGATCACACCTTTTACTTTGTACTTAAAGACTACTTCAAATAACTGTTGTGCTTATAAAACTACAGCTATGTGGGCTGTGATATGAGTGATTTTATATATATATATACGTATATATATATATATATATATGTTTTTTTGGGTTTTTTTAGCTTGCTAATTCAACTTTACCCTCAGTTGTTGGTTTTAGCGCTTTCGTGCCATACACAGAGTCACCACGAGAGGGGAACCTACGACCAGGCTGGGATGAGTGTCAGTAAATGAAGCACATTTTTGGTCCTGGATGAGGCAGCAAATCCATTTGATGCAAAAATAATGACATCCTGACTTCAGCTGTGAACCTGGCCAGTAAAACATATATTTAAAGGACCTTTCCTATAGGAAATAATTATTTCATTATTATTTGGTTTGGGTTTTTTTTCCAAAATATAAATGACCAAAAAGGTAACCTTTGAGAGGAATGCACAAATTTGGATTATTACTCTCCACCTTCTATTGTAACTTTTTCAATATACAAACTTAAGGCATGCAATTACAATTTGAGTCATTCCCACCAGTTCTCATTATACTTATACTAACATAATAATTGGATCCTGTACCTAGTACGTATTTCAGAATCTAACAGCTCTTTGATTTAAATAAAATCAAATATGAAATACTTGTGAGAGTAGGCAAAAACAACATGTAAAATAAATGCACAAACCTCATTTCCTTTGCTTCCAGCGCTTGTTTTCATTTCTTTGGGTTGCTGTATAAAGCAAAGCAATATTTATGTGTCAGAGAGACTACAGACAGAAGTACATATAAAGAACATAATTTGTAACCAGGATGTTTTTAGTTATAATAAGATTTTATTTGCAATATACAAATGAAGTCTTCATAAGTCTCTTGACACTACACCTCAAAATTCTATTCAGTGAGGGTCTTTTGATATTTTAAAAGAATTTTTAAGAAACTAAATGAATGTAACAAAGCATTAATTAGGGTGCTTGCCAAGTGTATAACACAAAAAAGCGTTAAAGACCATTGATCTCAATCTCCTTTTGCAAAACTACACCAAGGCACTGCATCTGTGGTTAAGCCCCAAAAATACCACAGGCAAGGGAGTGTTAGTCAGAAAGCAGGACTCACAGGGCTCTCAGAGAAGTCACAGAAGCAGTACTCTAGTCTCTCACAAGGCTGTTATCACAGGCATTAATTTCCGATAGATTTCAAGCATTCAATTCTATTTCCCCTAGAAAATTGTGGTGTGGTTTAGGGTTTTTGTCTGTTTGTTCTGTGTGTTGGGTTTTTCTGTTTGGGTTTTTTTTTGTTGTTGGTTTGGTGTTTTGGGTTTTTTTTTAACCAAACTCAGTTTCTGAGAAGCTTTTTAATTCAGCATGATTAGTCTTTCCTTTTCTGGTGGTAATTGGGGTTTGCTTTGTCATTTCTGTGAAAATATATAGTCTTATTTTATGGAATGGATAAGGTATGGAATGGCATAAAGAGGTTCTAGGAGTAAACTTCCTGTATAAGCAGAAAGAAAATGAGTGTGGCATTGACAGTAATACAGTTCTCCCTCCACAGCTTCCAAAGAATCTTATATTTCTCTACCAGAAGTACACAACAATAAAAAAGCAGTCAAACCTACCAAATGTCGAAATTCTACTGACAGGCTTCCATTTGCAGACTCATCCATGTTCATGGCTTTCACGTGCGTTCCACACAGAACGAACCTCCGGTTACTGGGGAGGACATTTCACTTATGTACTCAAATACCATTGTATTGGAAAAATTTAATAAATGTGGTACTTTTATTGTCTTACCTTACAGTTGAAACATTCCTAGAAGAGAAGAGGGGTGGGGGAGAGGAAACAGATTGTGAATCAGTAAATATGTAAGCCATGACTTGTACTGAGAAGCATATCTCAGATGGTAGATTTTGCCTGGTCGAAGTTGGTTTGCATTGACAACACAACTACAGTTTTTAAACTGAAGAACTGAAATTCATACTGTCCATTTAGAGTTTTGCATCTGGCCATATGTAGGCAGTGTATTTTATCTTGCTCTTTATTATCAGACAGTACGCGGCTTTTTAGAGAAACAGCCCTGGCTTCTCTCTTGCTCCCTCCTCACTAGGTGTTTTCCTTCTTTCTTGTAGGCCAACATGCAGTAGGTCCATGCAGTCAAGGTGTTTTTTAGGGGCTTGCAGAAGCACAACAAGCAGAAAGAGGGAGGTAGCTGTACTGAGGGCTGGGGATGGAGCATGGTGAGAGCGGAGGTATTTCAAACCTAACTATCCCATAAATGCAACACAGTTTGATTTCAAGTTTTTGTGTGATGCTGCTGTATCACACAATGATGAATTTTTTCTAAGTCTTGAGACAAATCTTAAATGGATTTCTTGCCTCCAATTTGAAAACATCAATTAGACTTAACAGCTTTGTTTTAAAAAAAGACATCATCCACATAAAAAGGAAGTGTTACTCTGATCTTTTAACTGGTGGGGGGTTTTAATTTTTTTTTTCTTTTCCTTTTAAAAGCAGTTTTATAATCAGATAGGGTAGCCACTGAAAAAAACTGTGTTGTCTCTGTAGGGAGAAAGAGAATATCTTCACTTTTAAGTTTCTTACTTGTCAATAGTTGCTTTCACTCTGATCTGGTAGTTCAGCTCTGGCAATTTAATTAGCAACCTTCAAAACAGAAAATGAGAGAGTGAATATTAACAGAATAAATGTCTCACCAGAAAACACCAGACTAGTTGCTCCAGATTCAAGTATCAGAAATTATTATAATCTGAAAACAGATTAGGCACCTAGGATTATAACACAATTTACAGGGTTTGAATACTGAGAAAGAGGAGCTGGGCTGTACTGGTGGTGGGTGCCCTACCCTCCCTCTAAGTGTGTGGAAAAGTTAGCATGTGTTTCAGGGAATGTCTGGAGAGACACCAAAGTAGTAATAATTAGGAGATGGATTTGTATGATCTCTAACTGCACCACAGATTGTGTGTGGGCTTTCCTTCATGTACCTTTTCTCACCCCCAACCCTCCATGCACTTTGTGCTGCAAGGTGGAAATGAAATGAGAGTTCCTCTCCAATTTTTGTTCTTTCACAAAGTCAGGCAAGGAGCTACTGGGAGAGAAATAACTTGTCTCTGATTCACCAGAGACCCCCAAAATGCAGCAGTTTCTCTTTCCTCTGTGTATTCTCTGAGTATTCTGATTTTGGCTTGTATGATATGGATCATTATTTATTCAGTTTGTAAAGTCATTAGAACAAGAATTCAATGCATACAGAACCCTGAAGGTGCCACCTTTAGCCACAATGTGCCTTTCTTCCTCATGTTTTACTCTTTGCTGCCACTTGTTCTGCATGACAGATTCTGTGGACTTCATATCCCCATTCCAGAAAATCTCCCTGCAGTTGAAAGGATCCTTAACACAAGTTGGTCTGCTTTGCTTTCTAGATTCTCCTAGGATAAAATACTGTACAAAAATGAAGGACTTTATATCAGATTTTTTCCCTTACCTTAATTTAACAGTGAACTGTATTAAAGTTTTGAGAACCATTGGCCTCTGGGGATGTGTTGGCATGCAGGGCTGCCTTTCAACCACGAAGGAGCTGTGTGAGGAGTGAAACAAATGTATTTTTAGGAATGTGTATGAACAAACAGCTGGGTTTTTTTAGGGGGGAGGGGGGGGGCCCAATGGGGCTAGTATCTCTTAAAGACTTATTTCTCTACAGATTCTGAA